>NW_008618903.1:0-7965 GCF_000691845.1 Merops nubicus | reverse complement strand
TCATGGCTGGTCTCTCCTTTCTCTAACCAGGCATCTGCTTCCCACCCTCCACCCTGGGACGCTGGGTATGTGCACGCTGTCATCAGATGGGACCAGCTGATGTATTGACAGCTTATATGTCAACTTCTTATGTATCAACATCTCTGTCCTGGCTTTAGCTCAGCTTGCAGTGGGGGACCCGACACCCTTGTGAGTATCAGACCCTGCGTGCTGGGTCTGGCTCAGGGAGGGTGACTGCACTGTTCTCTTCTCTCATTTTACCCCAGTGCAGCAGGGAGAACCTCAATTCTCCTGGTGGTAATTTAGAGAATGGAAACATCCCACATTTTGGGGGAGAAAGCATTTCTCCTGGATGCTGAGCAATCCACCTTCCCTAGTTTGCAGGGGCTATCGAGGAGGCTGCAGACTGTCTGCTTTCTGGGATTCACAGCATCCTTTTGAGGTTGTGAGCGGGAACGAGAAGCTTTTCCCAAGCAGGGCATCCCTGGTAGCCTGGGAGTCTTCTCTGGGATGGACCAGCCACTAGCCATGCCCAGCGTCTCTCCTCCATTACTGCAGCAGGGTAGTGCCCAGCCCAGCCCTTGCAGGCTGCGGGCAGGCACTCCCACCTCGCTGGCTAACCCAGCAGCGCACCCCTCCACCTTGCTGCCCCCCTTTACGCCTTTGCCTTGGGCTGTGACTTTTGACATGGACAGGACACATTTAGCAGTGTGCTCTGAACGCAGGGCTGTGAGCTGTGGGGCTGTCACAGCTCCTGCCAGAGTGACACCTAACATCACCATCCCAGCCAGCACCAGGGACCCTTGTCCCGGCAGCAGCTGGGGGCAGATAAGAGCCACCAAAGGCTGGCACGGCTCTACAGGTGAACACAGCAAGTTTTTAGCTCTGACTGATTTTTCCACTGAGACATCTTTCCTTTCTCCATGTGGCAGTGAGGACTTTGACAAAGCCTCCCAAGGAAACCACAAATAAAACCCAGAGCAATGAAATCAGTGTGAAAAAGTGTGACGTGGTGCTTGGGTTGGACGTGCCCATTGCTTCTGGTAAGGCAGCTCAGAAAAGCCCAGCAGTGCACAAGCAAACCCTAAAGATTCTGGGGGCAAAATTTCAATTGTGTTTGGGTTTTTTTGGGTTTGCTTGATTGTTTTTTTTTTTAATATTTCATTTTAAAGCATGTGATTTTACAAGAAAGTGTCATTGTGGTCCTTTGCTCTGTGGCTAGGCACCACAGTGCATCCTCCTTTATCATCCTTCCCTTAAAAAAAGGCACCAGGCTTTCTGGAGAGCAAGTGGTGCTGGGGCAGGCAGGAGAAGCTTGCCCATGTTGCTGCCCGAAGCTATTTGCTTATCGTGCACCAGGTGCAAGAGCACAGCTGGAAAGGACTCCCCAACACCTGAGTCATGGGAGGGAAGCAACTTTCACACCCCACCTCTGCCCCAGTGAGCTGATGCTCATGTTTGAGTGAAAGAAATTAGGTATTTGGTGGAGATGGGTGGCTTTGGGGGTTAATGGAGCTAATCTACTGCCTGGACACGTTTGTTATTGCTGTTGGGTGGCATTTGTGATCTCCTTCGATTGCAGTCATTAGGTTCCAGAGTGAACGATAGGCATGGAGTAGTTTACTCTTGTCTTAGGTGCAAGGGGACACCCCAGATTCAATTTAATACCCTTCAAATTTGTTGTTAGAAGGACTAGCAACATCATTTTTACTGTCTCCCAGAGGGTCCCACTGGGGGTTTGCAGAGCCCTGTCCTGACGTTGCCACTCAGTGGGCTCCTGTCCCACTGGCTCTGTCTACTGGTACATGTTTTGGAGCCAGGAGAGCATTCTCCTGGCTGAAGGCGTTGAACCATCTTCCGTGAGGGGTTCGCAGCTAATTGGTACAATCAATATTTGTTTTGCAAATGCAATTGGAGGGAAAGAGGGATGGAGAGAGCCAGAAATTCAATTGACCTGTAAAAACAGATACTGTGTAAAGGGAATCCTTTCCCTGCCAAGCAAATATTTAGAAAGGAGAAGCAATAAAATGAATAAGCAACAAAGTAATATCCTGCCTCGACGGCTGCCGGAGGCTGCTGGGAAGGGCTGCTACCCCTGAAGCTGTGATAACCTGAGTAGACAAGTGGCAGGAACCTGTTTCCTAGAGAAAGTGTGTTTGCTTTTGCCATCTAATCCATCAAAAGCTCATCCTGGTGCCGTGGCAGCACTGGGACCTGTCTCAGGTAGCCCAGCAGGCTGGGCACTGGCCTCTTAGCCCTGCAACCATGACCATAGCATGAGCCCCGTGGTGGCATGGGGGACAGGGCTGTCCCTGCACCCTGATCTCCCCCTTGTAGGGGTCTCTGCTTTTTGTTCTTACATCCCCACTCAGCCTCCTCTGGTACCGTGGCAATGGGATCACAGCAAGGAGGGCTGTGGGGTGTGAAGGGTGCAGCACATCACCACTTGGCCTCAGCACACCCTGGTGTGAAAATCAAAATGGTTAAGGGAAAATATAAAGAGTTTTATTTTTCAGATCAAAACGGTCCAGAAAAAATGTTCTGGGTAGGAAGTGGTGAGATGAGGTCCAGCCAGGGCTTTTGCCAAGCAGGAGCAGAGTGCTGAGTCCCTCTTTTCCAGGTTGCTCAGTATCCATGCGCACAGCCCTTCAGTACCCGGGTGACTTGAACCAGAGAGGTTCCCTTGGGCTCAAGTCTGAACTGAAAAAAACTCTGTGGAAAATAAAAATTTTTCAGAAAAAAACCATATAAGTACATACGTGTGTGTATATAGATATAAAATAGGGCAAATAATAGGAAGGTATATTATTTTATGGGAAAACTCTAGACCAGCTCAGACACTGATTTTGGAGCCTTCTGAGCATCTTTCCTCATGATGGATACTGACCCCTCTAATTGATGGCAGGATCTTAGACTGTGTCTCGTTAACTGACATCAATTAGAACCTTGTTTTGAGGCATTTCTGGCTACCAAAGCCACCTTAAAGTGCAGTTGCTACACAGAAATCAAAAAGAGATTTGAATTCACACTGGTGTAATACTGAATTTTCAAGACAGTGTTGGCTAAAAATGAGGATTTCCCTCCCAGGCTTCCCCAAACTGGAGAGGAGAAAGCTCTAAAGAAGCAAGTGGATTTTAAACACTTGATGATCAGATTTTCCCTGTTTATTATGAGACTGAGCTCCTCTAGGATGCTCAATACCTCTGGGGAGCTGATGCTCAGCCCCACAAATAGCAGAGCAGCTCTGCTCCTCCACTCGTGAGATGTTGTCTGGGAGGCGGTCGCTCGCCGGGATCATGGTGGGTGAGCTGCCCGTCCTGGCTGCTCCCTGCCAGGCTGCCTCTGCTGACGTGTCCCCAGACCACTGATGGCACGAGAAACCCCCCCACAACATCCTCTGTTATCACAGCACCGTCTTGGGTGCCACTGAGGTTGCAAAATGTGCCCTGAGCGTTTGTTTCTCTCACAAAAGAGAAACAAACGCTCAGTTTGTTTCTAGCACACGCTAGAAGAGAGCTGCAATGTGAGCTTGGGGGGGGAGGGGGGGCGAGGGGGGGAAAGATGGATTAAATTTAATGTCTTTTTAGATTAATATTTCCATTCATTCCAGAGCATATTCCTCTGGCATTTCCAGCGCGCTTGTTTAGCCGAGTAGTTAACAAACTTCATGGAAACACATGTTATAGTGCTCTCTAGTGCACAGAGCTATGAATGAAGGATGCCTCTTTTGAGATATCTCCACGTACAGCACAGCTTTTGCTCTCGAGCAGCCTGTTAACCACAACAGCTGCTTCCCATTGTGGAAATGCTATTGAAAAAAAACAAAACCCCGAACTACCCCATCCTAACAACTTAACAACACACGCAGATGACATTTATGCAAAACCCCACATGAGGGTTAGCAGGGGCACATGAAAATAAAAGATAAGGCAAGAAATAACCCAGCCAGGAGACTATCTCCCCACTGACAGTGCTCCTGCAGATCTGTTTGCCGAGCCGGTCCAAAGCAGCTGGTCTCTATGTCCAACTTAGTTTCCTCTGTTTAGCTTTTATACAGACGAGTGATTTTTATAGCCACTGGAGCACCAGGAAGCCCGACAGGATATTGGTCGTCTCCTAAGGAGAGTTTGCTGCGCTGGCACCTTGGCACGAATACACCATGAATTTTAAATGCCTGGGAAACAGCAGCTCCCGCAGCCCCATCCCCAGATGCTCAGAGAACCCTTGGGGAACCTGGGTTTTCTGTTTAATAAAGTAAAAGGCAAGCTGTGATTGTAGCCTAGGAGACTCGAGAGCAGCTGGGAACCCAACCATCAGGGCTGGACCCCATGCGTGTCCACCCACACTGCCCTCGGTGATGCTCTGGGAAAGCCCCCCAAAGCCAGGGGAGACCCTGGTGCCCTGGGCAGTAGGGGATTTGCATCATCTTCAGTGTGAGGTCAGACTTGTGGGATCAGGCTGAGGGTGGATTTGGTCCCCTGGATTTTCCTGATCCCTTTTGAACCTGTCGGTACTAGGCAGATGTAAATTTATGGCATCACTGGAGGTCCCCAGTCCTTCCGTCTGCTGCGAGCGGGGCTGGCTTGGACACTGGATCAGTTTGCTCAGGGTTGGGGCCAGCTGCGTGCTGGCCGGCCCTGTAGAAGGAGATTTCACAACTTCCCCACTTGATATGAACGCTCTCGCTTTACCTTTCATATTTTGTGACCCTCTTTTTGAAATTTGAAATAGAAAATTTGTGTTTTCCATTTTTATAAATGGAAATTTAATTATTTAGTTTGCTTCTATTTTAATTTTCTTTCACAGGAGGTTTACAAAAAAATTCAGAGGCAAACATAATGACTTGCAAGAGGGGGTACCCTAAGCTGGAACAGAATGAAAACAGCTCCTTCCCCCACAGTGGTACAGCATGTTGAAAAAACAGCAGGTGTGTAAAGTCCCCAAGGGTGTAGGAAAACCAGTCTGCAGGAATTTTTAGTCAGGATCCTTGGAAAGGGGGAAAAAAAAAAAGGTTTCAAGATCACCACATTTTTATCCACAAAATGAATGACACAAACAGCATTTCCTTCTCTCCTAGTTATTCCTGCCCCGCTTACAAGGCCGGCCAAACTGTGGTGGTGGTGCCTATGGCACATCCTCTTGCTCCTGGTGACTTTGCTTTTCCATCATTTGCCTCCCCATTAATCTCAGTACAAACAAAGGCTCTGAAGAGACAAGCTGAAAAGCTCCTGGGGGTACGTTTAAATCAGTCCTTTCTAATAATGTCTGTCGACCTCTCTGTGGAAGCACTGCTCCCCAAGGAAAGGACACGGAGCCGCGGCAGCGTGCTGAAATATGGTGAGGTGTAATTAATTCTGACCTCTGGCTCCTGCTCACTCGCTCTCAATATTAAATTTGACTAGTGATATTGTGGATTTTCAATTATCCTTGTTTTCTTGGGGGCACGGTGGGGGGGAGGGGGTCGCTGCTTGAAATTCAGCTTAGTGGGAGATGCATCGGCTGGGATGCGGAACTGCTGTGCCATGGGCTGGATGGGATTGATCCTTGAGTTGTCTCCATTAGGATGGAGTTTGGACTTGCATGCAGCGTTGTGTGTTCGTCTCCCCCTCCTACCTGTGTCTGTCCTACCTCCAGAACCAGATGCCTGATCAAGGCTGTGATGGGGCCAGGTTGCTACCAATGCTACACACTGTTATGGAGTAGGGAGGGTCACAAACAGAAGTAGCCTTTATGGAAATGGGGAGGAAAATCAGCATTTTGGTCTTGTCTTTCTAGCCTTGCCTAGGAAGCCACTTCCTGTCCACTCCTGAAGCCAGTAGAGGATTTTTATCACACTGAGGGCCTGGAGGGGACCCAGAGCCATCAGCTTCTATAGGACCTTGTTGGTAAAAGTCTTACTACTATGTCCTTGATCAGAAATGGAGTAACTTAAAGCAGCCTTAGAAGCCATGCACTTGCTTGACCTTTTGTTTTGGTGTGGAGAAGGCTTGAGGGTTGCTAGTTTATTTTGGCAGTGGCTGTTGGCTGGGAAGGCTTCATCTGTCTGTTTGTTTAACCCTATCCTTCTAGCAGTGCCCCTGCATGTCCCAGCGTGGTCTCTGGAGGGTCTGGGGCATGTTAAGTGACCACTTTTGGACCTCATCCAGGAGGCAGGGAAGAAGGTGTCCTTTCCTGGGAAGACTCCAGTGGTTCGTGTGTAGACAGAGGAGGGTTAAAGAGCTCAGCATCAATCCCCTTGTCTGAATGGGGAAGGACCACTGGGTTTAGACTGTGAGAGAGCTGGGTTATGCAAAGAAAGGTGAAAAGCAGGATTCTCAGGGATCACCTCCCTTCCTCACTTTCCCCAGCCTCTCAGAGAGCACAGCCACCGGCCAGCCGCTCAGAGGTGGATTTGCAAGGGGCCAAGGGTTGGCTTTTTGGACTCCCCATCCCTGGTTGCTGGCAGTGGCTAAGCTGGACCCTGGGGAGAGCTTGCACCCCAGGGCTGTGGAGGTGAGCTCATATCAGCCCCTGGAGTGACATAAGCCCATTTCAGCCTGGTTGCTATGTCCCCTTGAAGTGTTGGAAGATGCATTCAGGCAGCCGGAATGAGAAGGGCTTGAGCTGGAAGGGAGGGAGGAGAAGGGAAATTAAAAAAAAAAAAAAAGGAAAACACTACTTGCTGCAAAGTGAGAGAATTCTCCAATAAACCCGAATCTGCTGAGAATACATTTTACAAACATGCAGCGAAGTTGGCTGCTTTTGTTTGGGCGTTTGTTAAGCATTAACTAAAGAATGCCATGGTCCAGCCTGCTCGGTGTGAAACCTAATTCTCCCCCTTTCTGGAGCCATGGCATGGAGTGCTCAATTTTTTTCTCTCTGTAGGACTGCAGCCTTCTGGTACTCCAGCCAAAAAACACTCATATTTTAGCAAGCTTAGCCCCGGCCCCGTTGCCAGGCAGTAAAGCGAACACTTGTCTGCCTCGGGGGGAGGGAGCCGGGAAACGAGTAAGGGTCAGGAGAAGAGCCCCGGGGAAAACATCTCTCCTCTGTCCCACCAGGGAGCTCTGCGAGGGCATGGGGTGCATGGGGAAGGAAGGTGAGGGTGGTTGTGGGTGCTTTCCTCTGTCAGCCTTGGGGCCTGGAGATGTTGGATAGGTTTGGAGATCCCTGGGATCACTGGCACCAGGTTGCCCTCCAAAACGCCCTCCCCATCCCCAGGGTGTGCCAGCCTGCCTGCTGCAGTGCTGAGATGGACTCAGACCTTTCTGACTTGCTCACACAGCCTTGGCACCCCTCCTGCTGTGGTTGAGGGTCCCCATAGTCCCGCCATGGCTGTGGCTTGGGGGATACCCTTGCAGGCACTACATGAGGGCTGTGTCCGTGACCCTTCCTTCCTGGCAGCTGTCCATGCCCCGCAGGGGCTGGAGAGTGGGACAGGGGGAGGAGAGCCCAGCAGCAGCAGGACAGTGACTCATTCCCAAGCCATGGGTGCAGGGTTGACAGCGACTGGCGTATTTGCAGTGCCAGTCCGTCGAGGACCCCGTGCTGCCATTTCCCCTTCCAACAAGTGACAGTGAGTGAGTGCCAAGACAACTCAATCCGGCGTCCTTGCTCCCTGCGGAGCCTTGTGGCTTTGCCTGCCACAAGCCTCCTCCCATGCCCTTCATGCCATGTGCGACCATTGGCTCGTTCCCATACCAAGGTCATGGTTCTGGGGAGGGTCACGGCTTTGCTCCTCAGAGAGCTGTCAGATAGGGATGGCCGTGAGCCTGGCCGAGCTGCAGCTCTCTGCACCTCCGAAGGGTTGGCTGGGGTCTGCTCACGCTCCTCCTGGAGCGTGGTGGGAGCAGGAGAGGAGCTGCTCAGGTCCCTGCACCAAGCTGATGGGAAACCCGGAATCCCCGCGGATGTCTGTGCCGCAGGCAGCCCTGGCAGGGGTGCAGAGCGCCGGCTGCTTTGTGAGGAGCGGTGCCCGCGGTGCCC
>NW_008618902.1:8324-14042 GCF_000691845.1 Merops nubicus | reverse complement strand
TTGGAGCGGCCCCTCGGGGCGCTGGGGAGGGCTGGAGGAGCGCGGAGTTAGGGTGCCGGAAAAGCCCGGGTTCCTGTCAGCTGGGGCAAAATCTAAAAAAATAATGAGAACCGTGCTATAAAACTTCACGGGACCCTTGTTTAGTACAGCACTGCTCCCGTGGGCTGCAAGTAGCCACTCAAGTCTTAAAAAACACATTTTGGGGGGTGGGGTGGCGTTTGCTGTAGGAATTTTACTTTCTAAGTCATTTCCTTCCTTTTGTAGGCTACCAGGTGACCGGCGTCTTTATGAAGAACTGGGACCCTCTGGATGAGCAAGGCGCTTGCTCCGTTGACAGGGACTGTGAGGACGCGTACCGGGTTTGTCAGAAGCTGGATGTCCCTTTTCACCAGGTGTCCTACGTGAAGGAGTACTGGAATGAGGTGTTCAGGTAGCAGCGCGTTTGAAATGGCACCTTGGTGCCTGTCGTGTCTTGTGGGCAGCAAGGACAGGCAGCAAACGGGCAGAGGCCATTGCCTGCGAGTTACCAGTACTAAGAGAAAGCACTGAAACCTCTTCAGTATAGGAGGAGTTGTTTTTTCTCTCATTCATAGTTAAGATCAGAGTTTATATATCGCTTTTAGTACGTTTGTCATTTCTGAAGCAGATTTCACCCTGGTTGTTGTTAGGAGTGGGTAGCAGTTGCTTTGTTATGGCTTGTTTCTTCTGCTTTATGCATATGGGCCCAGCACTATTGCAACTGGAGAAGAACGTTCATGAACAAGTTGTCATTACTGCTGTCATCTGTGCTGTGCGTTTTGAGTTCATGTAGACTGGCTCCAGTTCACCACAGAGTGATCATGAACTGCCCTTGCTTCTCTAAACTTCCAGAGAGCGTTGAGGTTTTCTGTGAGGTTTTCTTCCTTCCCATTTCAGGGAAGGAAGTGGTACACAGGAGAAACCAGGATTTTTTTCTTGGGAGGTAGGACAAGGGAAGTGTTGCCATAACAACGTAATTCATCTTTTATGCACTCAACAGAAGTACCTAAAAATTGTTCCAACAAAGGGGTGTTGTGTTACCATAAGAGTAAAGTGCTGAGGCAGCTCTGGGTAGACCTGAGTGATTTAATTATTCGTATGTGTTGTTCAGTTCAGAACTGTAAAAATGGAGTTAGGGAAAATAAAAGAAATGTGACTTTTTTTTTTTTCTGTTTATGAGCGTAACGACTAGCACGGGAGGAAGAAGCAGTTGATTCTGCCTCCAATGGTGAAAAGTAAAACACAGTACTAGGGTTGCTGGTGGTCTTTTAATCCTGTCTGTACCCTCAGTTCCTTTTGACTTCAGTGACTCCTGAGGAGAAGCAAAATGATGCAGTGGTCAGAGCTTTTGATATCTCACTCAGTGCATCACTGTGGGCTGGTTTAATTTCATTAGTGGTTAGTTCAACGTTTCCAAACAGCTAGTGCCTAGCCCTTTAACTGTGTGACAGTGTGAAACTACAACATGACTTTGAGAAACTATTTTAACTTCTTGAAGGAAAAAAAAAGACAGAAAAAAAAAATCTGTATAAAATTAATCCCCGTGACTGCTTATGGAGGCGTTTACTGCAGGTGAGGTTACTGTCCATGTAGCTGAGACAGAGCACTCCTGGTGTGTATTCCACTGCCCTGTCACTTGGCAAAGTTAAACATGGCTGTTTATTTCTGAAAGTAAGTGCTTTGTGCTTGGCTGAGCAGGATGTGCACAGTGTGCTACTGTGTCCACTGAGAGAGTAGCACTGTAATAAAGCAGGGTTACAAGATTACAAGAGTGATCATTTGACCATGTCCTCAGTGCACTGTAGAAAAACTCTTCCAAGCATTTTTTTTTTTTAACAGGTTGAAATCTAATGAGTGTTTTATTTCTTAGATTTAATGCTTGGTATGACTGGGTCCCAAGTTCTCATGTTTAAACAGATCAGTCCTGGGATAGTATTATGCAGTGTTAATAATGTTGATAGATATTTAAATCTTTATTTTACAGTGACCTCTTAAAAGAATATGAACTGGGAAGGACTCCTAATCCTGATATTGTGTGTAACAAGCACATCAAATTCAACTACTTTCTTCATTATGCTATGGATAACCTTGGTAAGGCATTTTCTTTATAGGTTTTATTCCCTCATTGTTTTCTGCTTTTCTTACTGGATGTTTATAGTCCTGTTTTAAATGGTGAATTTCAAATATGTGCCTTTATGGTTTGTGTGTTTTTTTTTTTTTTCTTGACAGGAGCAGATGCAATTGCCACTGGGCATTATGCAAGGACCTCACTAGAGGATGAGGAAGTGTTTCAACAGAAACATATTAAAAGGCCACAAAGGCTTTTCAGAAACCGTTTTGAAGTTAGAAATAGTAAGTGGTTTCTTCATTACATATTTCGTCCTAGGTATGAAGGAGAAATTTAAACTACATTTGGTGTTACAGACTCAGGAGTGTTCGTTACGTTGCAATGATTATCATTTAAACCCCGTCCTTTCTAGAGGGTGGGTTGCACAAAACATTGGGATTTACATTACTGAAAAGTACCCCAACTAATCAATGATTACATTTTCTATTTTAAGAGTTCTAATCCAGGTGAAAAAAACATGAATAAGAATGAGCCTTTTGGTAAGAGTTTGCATTCTGGAGGAGCTGCAGTGTGGATTAAAGAAACAGGGCTATCTTCTGTAGCCTGGAGAAATATTACAAGAAATCTGCATCAAGTATTTCCATGACATAAATAAAATTATCTTTAAAAATAAAATTTTTAACGTTCCTGCTGTTTTAGGGAATGTATTCTTTGGCTACTCAGTATATAGCATGGATAAAACTCATCATGGAGTTTGCTTAAGTGGAATTTTAGAATTAAGGTTTTGAAACATTGAAATGAGTAGCATACTTTTATACAGTAATTGGACTGCATACTATTTTACTGGAAAAAAATCAGGTTGTTCTTTGTTAATTTGACTATTCTGCTGTATGTCTCTGCTCTCCTGTAGCAGCCTGGTTTCTCCAGGCAGGTCGAGGTTCTGCCTGCACTGTAATTGCAAAGTGCAAGTGCAGCACGTGCAGACATTTTTAAGGCCACGATTCTCAGGTCAGCAAAGGTGCTCGTAGCAGCAGTGCAGGTTCTGCTCTTCCCTTTAATAGCCTGCCTGTGGCTGTACCTCATCAGAGGCTGACTTCAGCACCACAGTGGTTCTCTTCTTACCACGACCAAGGCCAGCTGGTTGCTGGTTTGAGTATGGCTCTGCATGGCCCTGTATCTGCATGGCAGCTTGGATGGCAATGTAGAGAGTTCCCAAACAGCTCTGCTGTAAGCCTTAATGCAGTCAAGTAGCTCAGATGAAGCTTTATTGTAAAATAAGAAGCATGCTGTACCCAAAAGAAAAACTTGCAAATGCCACTGTGCAGAGCTGCCATGGTGATGTTTTTGTGGCACAGCTTTCCTTCTTTCATTTGTTTGTTCTGCACTTAAAGGATTTTTGTTTCTTTGCTTTAATTGTATTTCTGGAAAGTTGAAATGGCTCCAGTGGGAGCAACGGTCTGTACTTGTGACAGACTGTGAATGACAGTGGTAGTATTTTGTGATGTCCTAAACAGGCTTCCTGCCCTGTTGGTGAGCTGGTCTGTCATTTGTGACTGAGCTATTGGCCTGTAGTTAGTGTTTGAGTTAAGAAACACATAAGCAGAGTTTGTACAACAACAGAGCTACTGGCTCTTAAAGACAGAACGTGACTGAGAGAACTATACCAATTTGGTTGTGTCTGGGAAATCAGGAGACTTCATCTGTTTTAAAGAAAAAAGTTAAACTTTCCTCTCTGAGCCTTGAGAATAACTCTGCTGATGGTTCAAATAATTGATTTGTAGCTGTGTGACTTTGGGGCAAAACGGGATGTCTTTCTGAAGAACAATGTAAGATATCTGAATTTTCATTCTCTTTCACATATGAAAGTTGTGTCCCTTTTTCATACTGTTTGTTCTTTGTCAAGGACATGTTCAGCATTGGCACAGCTGAGGCAGTAAAAGGCTTTGTAAGATTCTGCTTTGTATGAGATCAGGATCTTTCTAAATCTTTTTAGTGGTGAGAAAATGCCCAAACATGTTCAGTTAGATTTTAAAAAACCTGAAAAGTACTATCTTTAATGTGCATTTGGAAATGTTAAGAGTAAAATGCTGATTGTCAAGTAAAATACTAAAGGAAGTTGAAGTATTAAAGGAGCTTACGTTGAGATGTTTTATATGTTCTGCACTTTGCAGCTGTGAAACTCCTTCAAGGGGCTGACCTCTTTAAGGACCAGACCTTCTTTCTGAGTCAAATCTCACAGGATGCTTTGAGGAAAACCATTTTCCCTTTGGGGGATTTAACAAAAAGTTTTGTAAAGAAGATAGCAGCGGAACATGGCCTTCATCACGTGCTAAAGAAAAAAGAGGCATGGTAACACTTAAACTCTTTTGATTTGTATTCTCTCTAACACAGGTTTCCTTGAGCTTTCTGAACTTTAAACTGTGACAACTCGTGTGTTTCCGAGCGCCATAATAGAATAGGCTGGGAGCTGTTTTGTAGCTCTCTACTGGCTCAAAAGTAATTTTAGGAGCCTGTGGTTAGTTTTGTATTTTAGCTTGCAGATAATTCATCTACTATTGTATTCCAGAAGAACTAAGATGAAGGTGTGCTAGGATGCTGTGAGCCATAAGGAAAGCATTCTCTATCCCAGCAGCTGAGAAGGCTTTGGTCTTTTTTTTCCATAGCTTTTAAAGGCTTCCTCACTATAATTGTTTTTCAGTATGTCTTTATAGAAATTGGATCATTGTTTTTCCACAGTTACACTTTAAAGAAAAAACTGTTTCTCTGAGCACTAATGTTTCATGAGTTGATCCTAAAAAATGTAATGCAGGCAGCAGTGGTATTGCTGATGCTGTCTTGATTGCTTTTAATGCTTGTATTTGTCCACTGTAAGTGGGTGTTTCAAGGGATACATCACTACTGTATAATTTGTTTCTTTTGTACTTTAATCTGAAACAGACTTGTGTTTTTAATACACATACAATATAGTCACTGAGGTTAAGGTATTTATGTACTGAACATGTGTTCTGTTTCCTACTATTTCTCTTCTGTGCTTACAGCTCTCACTGGTACTATATAGAGTTAGTTTGGGTGTGCTGGAGCAGATGTTGTGGTTATCTTTGTTTTATGAGATGTCTAGCCTAGTTTGGGATACATGGGGGGAAGCCCATCTTGGGCAGATTATTAATAGACATTATTTCAAATGTTCTCTGCTTTTACAGTTTCAATACCATGTTTCCTTTTCAGAGTATGGGAGTCTGTTTCATTGGTGAAAGAAACTTTGAAAATTTCCTTCTTGAGGTGAGCAATGTCAAACCTATGAAAATATTGGTTTTGTTCAGGTTTTCAGTAGTCTTTTATAACACTGTCTACAGAAAAATCTGCAGCAGCTTGTGGCCCACGCTAAGGAGCAATGTCCCTTCTCCCTTTGCAGTCCCAAGTCTACCCAGAAGCTTCTGCCAACAGCCTGTAGGAAGCATCTTGTCCCTCCTCCAGTGGACACTCAGTCACTCTCTGTAGCAAAGGGAGGGCAGGAACTTGCACTGCTGTGCCTGCCAGGCACAGGGGGCTGGGGTGTGCGAGGGGCAGATGGCTGAACCCTGCTGTCCCCTGGCATAAGGAGGGTGTGAAGAGTGAAGCCCAAAATTCCTGCT
>NW_008618902.1:0-8276 GCF_000691845.1 Merops nubicus | reverse complement strand
CCTGCTGATGGGGACTGTTCTTCCTACTTGCCTCTCCAAAGCAGCATCAGGGAAGAGGCAGTGAGTGGCTTGGGCAGAGTTTGCATCTCAAAAAGTTATTTTCCAACTTGAAGAGAATGTAGTGACAGAACCTGAAATACTGTGATTTTTTGGGGGGCATCTTGTGATTTAAACTGTCTCTTCCTAGTATTTAGAGCCTCAGCCAGGTAACTTTGTTTCCATTGAAGATAAGAAGGTGATGGGAACACACAAAGGTAATTGTCTAACCCACCTTAACTGCTTTCAGATAAATGGAAGAACACTGCTTATTTTTGGAGGGACAAATTTTTTGAAATTCCAAAACAGCCTACAAGTTTTTCCCAGTTTGAGAACTCTAAATCTCGGAAAACTTGTTTTATGTGGTAGTAAGAGCCTTGAACTACAACTGATTCTTGATTATTTGTTCCATGTTGCAAAAAAGTAAATAACAATTGTAGAGTTACTCTCTTGATACTTAGTGGTGGTTAGTTTAATACCAAAGGACCAATGTTAATTTAATTCTTTCTAAATGACTGTGCTTCAGATTCTCTAGTACCTAAACTTTGCAGAAAAAATACATTGTGCACCTCAGTAATGCACCATGGACATCACCAAACATGAGCAGCTTCCCTTTTCTTTCTGTGTCCTTCCTTTACTGAGTTCCTCTCCCAAGCAATTTATGAAGTAGGAAGTTCTACTAGTACATAAAAGGAAAGGAAACTGGTAAGACTGAGTGAAGCTGAAATGAAGAAGGGTTTTTCTTTTCTAAGAACACTACAACTGAAATGGTTTAGTTTGAAATCCTGTGCTTCAGATAGAGACAAAAAATTACAAGTAGATGTTAGTTTAGTTTGTGATTGGCACACTTCTCTAAGAACTTGGTTCATTATTTTTTGTTTAGTGGTGAAGTTTTGGGGAAATGATCAACATGTTTCTCTGAAAGTAAAAGGTTAAAAATTTCTAGCAGCACTACATTTTTTGCATTTCTTTAGGTTGGTTCCTCTACACGATAGGCCAGAGGGCTAGGCTAGCAGGCCTGAAGGATGCTTGGTTTGTTGTAGACAAAGATGTCAGCACTGGAGATGTCTTTGTGGTGAGTTAATTGGTGTTGGGAATGAGCAATGCAAGCATTTGTGACTCCTGCTGTGCAGGATGTGATTCTAACCTGGGCAGAATTCCTGGCTTCCCTCTTGGAGGAAACAAGAACCAACTAGTGCAGCACCAGCAGAGTTGAAACACCTTGTCCAAACTGGCTTTCTTGAGTAGAAAATTGATTTGGTTTTTGGTGTAGAACTTTTACAAGCAAAGAGCAAATACTGAAAAGAATCAGCCAATCTACTGAGTAATCATGTCCTACTCAAACCCATGAGATTTTTATTGTAGTTGTTCTGACACAGTATATAAAATGGGTATTATCTTGGTTTACTGTGTATCACTACTTTCTTTTTCCAGTAGAAGTAGTAGCAGCCAGTAATACAGTTTCACCATTTTGAAAACTGAGGCAGAATGTTTATAATGCCACAAATAATCAGTGTGTTAATGACTAATCACATGAGATGACAGGTAGTTCTGCAGCTTGCTTGCCTTGTTAATGTCTCTTGCTGTGCATGCAGCTGTTATTTTATACTGATGTGTTAAAATGAGGTGTTCTGCCACTTGCTGCTGTGCCTGGGGGGAGGAACTGTAATCAAATGAGAGCTGAGAGGAAACAGGCAGGACCACTACAACATTTTTGGTTTGCCCTACAGTAAGTTGGTGTGTGTGCAGTGCCTGTGTTGGGAGGGTGTTGAGTGGAGAAGCTGGAGGAAAGAGAGGTAGCATCTTCTTGAGGTAGGGTAGGGAGGGCAGTAGATATCTGAACTTGGCTTGAAGAAGGAGGAAATAGGACTGGAGGAAAAAGAATGCGAGTGTTGTGACTGTGAGGTGTGGAAGACTGACAGTCACTCAGGCCTGCTTTAGCCTATTTTTTTTTCATTAAAGTCTTCCACTGGGTTGCTGATGAAGTGCAAATAAATGCTTGCTTTCTTATTAATTTTGCCTTCATTTTGATAGGGCTTGATGCTTTTTCTGTTTTTCATGCCTTGCTTCACAAGTTACACTCTCTCTGGCATGACATCAATGTTGAGTAAACCTTTTATCTTAAGGCACCATCAACAGATCACCCAGCTCTGTACAGAGACCTGTTGCGGACAAACCGAGTGCACTGGATAGCAGAGGAGCCTCCTCCAGAGCTCGTCAGAGAGAAGATGATGGAATGTCACTTGAGGTTTCGGCACCAGATGGCACTGGGTAATCAAACCTCATCTTGGCTTCTGTTCTGCTCAGTTTGGGAAACTGTGGTAGCGTGCTCAGCGCAGTTTTGCAGAAATAGCTGAAATGTTTTGGCTTGCCTTTCTGTTTCTGTAGTGCCTTTATAAAACACTCTCTGTAGTATCTTGACTTAGTTTAACCTAGTGATGAAGGTTTTTCTTTTTTAATGTGGACATAAGGATTAACTGGCAAGTGTTTGGCCTTTTTCTGCTCTAGTGCCTTGTGTGCTGACTCTAAACCAGGATGGGAGTGTGTGGGTGACGCTGGTGAAGCCAGCCAGAGCTATCACACCTGGGCAGGTATGCTACTAGAATGGATTTCCTTTCCTTTTGTTTTGTTTTGGCTTATTGGGCTGATAAAATACAGTAGTGGTTTTATTAGCTGGAGCAAAATAGTTAATTTATTTGCACGTGAGAGCAGTTAGCTCCATTCTGACTCTTCACCAAGTATGTTTACAATCACTTGAGCCAACACATTTGACACGTTTTTAATTATTTGGGTTTTTTTTAAGATTTAGTCAGAACAAATATAAATGAATACTCTCACTGTCCAGCAGGTCTTGCACAGCCTGCAGTTACTGACCATGCAATTTGCAGCTGCTGGAAAGACTCTCCCTGCTTTTCTCCCCTAGTTTGCTGTGTTCTACAAAGGTGACGAGTGCTTGGGCAGTGGGAAGATCCTGAGGATGGGCCCATCAGTGTATACCCTGCAGCAGGGCAGAAACAGAGAGGAAGGTCCAAAGAAGGAAGAGAGTGACAAGATAGAACCAGCAACGTAACACTTGGGTTTGTTTATTGAAGGACTTTGGAGAATTTGCTGCCTGAGAATAATAAAACCAGTAATAAGCATGGGTTTTGTTGATCTGTATGTTCTAAACATCAGTTGACCCTCAAGTCCCAGCTTTTGACTCTTAGCACTAAAAAGGTCTAAAGCCAGTTTGGTACAATGTTACTGGACTGGATGGTGATACTTATGTTAATACCTATCAAGGGATGTCTTAAAGTTGTTCTGTGATGGTAGTTTTGAAAGAATTTTAATATAAAAATCATGTCTGAGTGCATGTACTCTTACAGTAAATGTATGTTTGTGCTTTGAGCACTGGAAGAGGAATGAGTGATATTCAAGGTCAGTGTTTTGAATGAACTCCAAGCAACAGATATTTATTTTTCATTTTATATAGTTTTATAAGAAATACTTTAGATTCTTAAGCTCTATTAAATAGTTGTTTCAGATGTTTACATAATTCGCAATTACAAACCTTAAAAACAGTTTTGATTGTTAATTTTTTTCACACAACTGACTTATTTTTTATTAACTGCTGAGGGCAGAGGCTGTTTGGTGTGTCTCCTGGAGAAGACAATTTTTATGCTTCAGACAAATGCAAACTCAAAGCTTTTCCTCATTATGTAGCTGACTTAATACAGACCCCATAATAACTGGAGCTGAAAACCCCAGTCGGAATCATCTACGTTTATAAGGATTGGGTGCATACTTACAACACCCTAAGCTTATAATAAAACTTGATTACAGCTAGTGAACACAAATGAATTCTTCTCTTTTGGCATAGTAGAAGAAGGTAACTGTCCCTAAAGTAGAGCTGTGGAGGAGCAGGGCTTCCCAGGTGGGTGTGGAATTTTGAGATTTGCATCCAGTTTGGGCGGTAGGAAAGTGTACCATGGAGAGATCTTTTAACCCATCTGAAGGCTTGGGTTACACATACCTACTCTTCTGTTGTCTTAGTATCTTCTAAGAATTTATTTCTTCTGGTAAGAAAAGTAAAAGGTAGTCTCTTCTCTTCAAAGTGTGGAAGTAAAAAGGGGGGGAAGGTACTCTCCAATGTCTATCTGCTAGTCTGGCAAAGTTCAAACACAGTTCAGGGAGTCCTATGGGAAAAACCTAGACTGTTAAAATCTTATTTATTGCATTAATTAATACAATTAATGTATTAACGTATTGATTTATTGTATTAATGTAATAGTGTAGTACATTACAGTAGATCTGCTTGAGGAGAGAAAAGCCACCCTTTTTCACTGGTGCTAAAATCAGTTAAATTTAAAACACTGTCCTGAGAGTGCCTGTCCATGCGCAGGTCAGCTGTGAAGACTACTCCTGCTTCAACTTCTGATTTGTGTTGAATCTGTTGTGTTAGGGGTTCTGGTCATAACTTTTATGTGGTTTTCCTAATATTTTCCTAATCTTCCCTGAAAGTTTTTCATTGCAAAATGTGGAATTAATTACTAAGGAATTAGTGCTTCACATTGTCCTCATCTGAGTTTTCCAGTAAACGTCCCAATTAAAATCTTCACAAATGTTTTCTGTTGTATTAGTGTTTTTTTTTATTAGATCATCAACACTCTCAATGTTTGTTGTTTGATATTGTACTGCTAAGAGGTAGGTTGAACTGTGAGGACAAGAAAAGGACATAGTAATTTCTTGTCTTCAGAATTCCTCTGGGGATCACCTAGTCCCACAACACTGTCCAAAGTGGGGGCAGCGAGAGCGTATTGCTCAGGGCTGTGTTGTCAGGTTTTGCAAGAGCAGACTGCACAGCCTGCATTGCCTGATCCTGAGCCTCCTCGAGCCTGAGCAGCCCAAGCTCTTCCAGCTTCTTGTATAGATGCTCCAACCCTCATCAGCTCCTCCATAATTTGTCAGGAAGCTATCAGCACTCCAGAGACCTGGACCACTTGTGCCTTTCTGTGTTGTCCATCCAGCAGGTATTAAGAGTTGTTTGCTCCTCCTGGAGGATTTAGGGCCTGCAAACACGAGCCTTCTAGCTGTCTGTCTTCCTGATCAGATGCTCTGTAGCAGATACCCACAGCAATATCATCCCTTCTAATCCTAACCCACGTACTCTCAGTTGGCTCATTGCCCACCCTCGGGCAGGGCTCCATGGTGGCCTGCTGCTCCCTCACATCCACCATGACTCCACTGCTCCCACTTCCCATCCTGCCCTTCCTGGAGAGCTTGTACCCATGCGTGGCAGCACTCTGGCTGTGTGAGCTGTCCCACCCTGTCCCCAGTGAGATCAACCCCTACGATGGCATGTGGACCTCTAATTCCTCCTGTGTTCCCCGTGCTGCGTGTGTAGTGCATCGGCGCTTCAGAGCGGGGTCTGGACAGGCCTCTCCGGCCCGTGGCCTTGTTTCCAAGGTCTCTCCTGCCTGGGTCACCCTGCTGCCTTAGACTGACAACCCCATACAGCGCTGGGGCTCCCTGTGACTCCCTGCCTCCAAGTGCCTGATGAGCACCAAGGGCGGGTCGGGTCAGTAGCTGGAGCTTCTGTCCCCTGTGGCAGGGAGTGTCCTCCTGCTGTCACTCTGCCAGTCCCTCCTGCGCAGTGGAAGGTTTGGGCTCTCAAGACTTGGGGGTTTCAGGGAAGATCCAATTAATCTCTCCCTTGTCACCTGCTGCTGGCATCCTGCCACGGCTCCTGGTGACACTGACCCTCCAGCAGTGCCAACTCCTGCAGGCAAGGAGCCCAGCTCTGCTGGGGCTGGGGGGCTGCACCCTTCCTCAGGAGCTTGGTCTGAGTTGAAGTTGCTGTTAACATTCCCTCATTCTTCAAAGGACTGAGAGTTACTGCTTTTTTTAAAGTCCTGGAGTTGCTGAGTAGATACTGCTGTGGTTGCCACCTGGGACCCCTGGACTTTATATCGAAGTGTCTATAAGGTAAGTTCTCAGATCCACCTAAAAATGTTTGTGTCTGGGCCTTCCCAAGCAGGCTGAACTCAGCCTGGTGACCTGGAGGTACTGAACTCTGCTAGGAGCCCAGCATGGTTGAAGGAACCAAGATCCATACAGCTGGTTCCCATTGTCCTCCTTTTAAACTCATTTGCTCTTGGGCAGTGTTTTGAATCTATTCTGAAGAAGTTTTCTAGGCAGAAAACTAACTGATAAAATTGAATAGTCTTTGCAAATACTTTCAGAACAACAAAAAAAAAAATCCTGCAATAATTTTGATAAATTTGTTAATTTTTTGCAAGAATGTTCATCCCACCCTATAGGCTGAGTAGTTACTTGTGGTTTTCTGGGTGTGAGCATTACTTCAGTGAGGGGTGGAGCTGCTGGGTGGTTTGAGCTCTGCTTTACTGCCTGGGTAAGGTTCTGCTGACTAAAGCATGATGAGGAAGCACCTAACTCCAGGGCATGGTGGCTTGTTCAAGCAGGGTGATGTGTTTCCCTGAAGCCTAAATGTGTTGCCTTAAGCTTGGAAGATAAAAAGACTTTTTTCATCCTTCCTCATTTTTTTCTTTTTTTTTTCCTTTTTCTTTCTATCAGGTGGGCTTGCTTTTTATAAATCCCATTCTGAGGACAGATTCTCCCACTGCTTTATCCCTGGGAAGTCTTCTCTGCTGGGCTGCTGGTAGGATGCTGGGCGAATCCTTAGCCCAGGGTACTGGGGGTGCCAGATGTGCACCCCCCTTTCCGCCTGCCTCTGCAGAGCGCACGGTGGTTTCAGCCACAGCCGCCCCGCCCGGGCGCTCTGTGGAGCAGCAGCGCTGTGCTGAGAAGCGCTGTGCTGAGAAGCGCTGTGCCGAGTGAGAAGCGCTGTGCTGAGAAGCGCTGTGCTGAGAAGCGCTGTGCTGAGAAGCGCTGTGCCGAGTGAGAAGCGCTGTGCTGAGAAGCGCTGTGCTGAGAAGCGCTGTGCTGAGAAGCGCTGTGCCGAGTGAGAAGCGCTGTGCTGAGAAGCGCTGTGCTGAGAAGCGCTGTGCTGAGAAGCGCTGTGCCGAGTGAGAAGCGCTGTGCTGAGAAGCGCTGTGCTGAGAAGCGCTGTGCTGAGAAGCGCTGTGCCGAGTGAGAAGCGCTGTGCTGAGAAGCGCTGTGCTGATGCAGCCTGTCCCCGGGCACCCGGCCTGTTTGTGGAAGCACACGGTGGCACCACTGTTCAGCCTGGAAACGGGGATAAGCGAGCGAGGTGGGAGCGGGGTCAGTGCCTGGGGCCGGGCGGCCGTGCCCCCCGCAGGGACCCTCACTGACACCTCCTCACACGGATTTTGCCAAGGCTGGAATACGACCAAGGTTTGGCTTGAGCTGGACTAAGAGCAGGCTGACTAGCAGGTGAGGTTTTTTTCTATACTGCAGAAGATCAGCATGCACTGTTTAAAATTCTTTGGTGTTTCACCTTCTCATCATTTTTCTCCCACTGCAGGCAACAAATTGCAAGCAGAATTCACTTTCAAGTTGTCACTAAGCTTTTCAGGTCTTGAAATATTTGGTTTCAATGACTCAAGTGAATAATAATTTTTGTTTTGAAAAGCATTTTTCTCTTCTTTAGAAGAGACCATGAAAACACGACTTGGATCTCGTGACTGAAAAACCCACAATTCATGTCAGCCGCAGGCTGGGACTGAACTGACATCTCTGCTGTACCCCGTGGATACGTTTGAAAACTCTGTTGCAGAGTGTACAATGGCTGAAGAATTTCTAGAAGCGTTCATGTAAAACCTGTTTCTGTTGCTCGCCTGGTTTTACTCCTCCTTGGCTGTGTCCCTGCCTTTGGCTGGTCCTGCAGGGCTGGAGGACAGTGCTGTCCCCACGCCAGGGGAGCAGTGTTCTCCCCTGGGTCTTTTCCCGCTGGCTAGCTGCTGGGGAGGGGTGAGCTGTCAGGCAGGTCTCGGGAAAGCTTCACTCAGGCTGCTCAGTGCTTATGGCGGGGCAGTAAGAGCACTGGCTCTCGGTGTGTCAGCTTGTAGGACTCAAAGAACCTTTCATCCTTCTGCTTCAAAATTAAGTGTTCGAGTGCTTTCTTTCTGTAGCCGCAAACCAGGGGGAGTAAAGGTGACACGTTCTTTTCATGAAGCCTTTTATTTCTTTTTAGAATCGATCTGCCTTTTCAGCATGATTCCAAGCAAAAAATAGCATTTTCCTTGAGGCAACATCTACACCTGTACCTACGCGTATCGCTGCCAGGCGCTGTGGAGAAGGCGGCGCCCTGCTCGGCAGCC
>NW_008618901.1:0-1605 GCF_000691845.1 Merops nubicus | reverse complement strand
CAGGAGGAAGAGGACCCTGCGAGGTGTGAAGAGCAACGGGGGCACACCCAGTCCTCTTGCTGGAAAGGAATTCCCGAGCCCCAGGTTGCTGCTTTGGGAGCAGGGGCTGGTTCTGGGCCAGAGCTTGATCAGAACCTTAACAGGAACACGTTATAACACTCTGGGAAACAGAGAGGGGCAGGGAGATGCTGGGAGTCCTCAGCTTGTGCCTCAGAAGGGGCACCAAGGCAGAAAGGGGCAGAGTGCCCTTCATAAACCTGTCACCAGGGGAGAAGAGCCGCTGAAGCCACCGGCCGGTGCGGGGCTGAGCCTGGTCCGCTTCCCAGGCTCGTGCTGCTGCGGGAGCACTCACCTAAGAGCAGCCAGATGGCAAAGCGGAGCCACGTCATGTAGCTGAGCTTCAGCATCAGGTAGATATTGAGGACGATGCTCAGCGCCGGGGAGAGGGGGACCAGGGGGATCTGTGGGAGAAAAGGAGCCAGGGGGGTGAGACCTGCAGAACCACATTCCCTGTCCTTAAAACCACGGAGATAAGTGCCAGCACTGGTAAAAGTGGGGGACAAAGGGACTGTCACACTGGGCTTTCTGAAAATGATTTTTTCTGGGTATGAGGCAGACAGAAGGAACACCAGACAGTTCGGGAGCCAGAGCTGGCAGCCAGGCTGGCGGGGTGGGCACAGGCTCTGGAAACAGCCCAGAGGCACCGTCACAAGCTCCCACCACAATCCAGAGCCAACATGGTTCTCAGTGGAGAAGTCAGGGCAGGGGCATGGGAAGGAGGTGGAGTTACCATCGGTGTTACCGTTCACGTGGCTGCACCGCACGAGGGCCCAGACGGGCTGGAAACTGGGGAGGGGGGAGCACAAGGGGCACAGGAGCGGTTGGGAGGCTGAAGGAAAGAGCTCCACTGCGTAGCCCAAGGGCAGGCCAAAGGTGGGGGCAGTTTGGGGGGGCAGGAGAAGAGTGGGGAGTTGTGGGAACGCAAAGGAGGGAGCCCAGGGTGGGTAGGAGTGATCCTGTGATCACATCCCTGGGATGTCCCCCCTGGGGACTGCTCACCACACAGAGTGACCTGGGAGGCACCAACACCTCCCCACACCCAGTGCCCCCTCCAGCAGCTGCAGTGCTTTCCCCAGACTGGTGTGAGCAGGGTGGCCGGTGGGTCCATCACCGCTGCTCCTACGCCACCAGCCCCATAGAGGGAGTAACCCTGGGCATACCTGGAAGGTCTGCGTGCTGTGCTGCTGCTCATGGGCCCAGATGAGGAAGAGGCTGAGCAGGAAGCCCAGGCTGAAGAGGACCAGCAGCAGGGAGTAGCTCCAGGTGGGCAGGTGGAGGTGGGTGTTGCCAAACACCAAGACGGAGCAGAGGCAGATGGCCGACACCATCAGGGTCACCACAGCCACCGTCACCACCTCGCCTGGGTAGAAGTCGCTGAGGAACTCCAGGTAGGGCTCAAAAGCTGCCTTCAGCTGCCCTGGCTCCCGGTGCTCTTTGCTCTTGTCCCTGTCCACCAGCTGGAGCTTGTCGGAGAAGGACTCGTACTCCTTCAGCTCTGGGGCGGCCGGCCCGTCGTGGGGCTCGGGGTTGGGCCGGCCGCCCCCT
>NW_008618900.1:1632-4559 GCF_000691845.1 Merops nubicus | reverse complement strand
GGGATTGGGTCCAGCCCTACAGGCTGAGTGTGTGACACAGCCAGGGTCTGAAATCCCTCCTCAGCTCTGGCCTGAAACATCACCAGGCAAAAACCTGCAGAAAAAAAAAACCCTTGGTCCTTAAAAATGCAAATAACATCTGATGCTGAATGTCCTTATTTGTCTGTAATTGCAAAATTCTTAGACTCAATCAGCCAAAGATAAACTGTGTTATTTAGGAGCAATTTGGAAGCAGACAGATTGAAAACAATGGGCCGGATTCGGCTTTGGGAGGCTCAGGAATGAAGCCAGAATCTCTGCTGGATCAGCTGGGCCGGGCAGGATTTACACCCCATGGATGGAGAGAGTCCAAGGGACGCCCAGCATCACTTCCAGAGGCTGAGCACACGGGATGCCCGCTGCCCACACCCCCCTGCCTGCCTCTGGGGAGCCTTTTCCCTACCTAATTCCTGAGCATTCCCAAATTTCCTGCCTTAAACCACCTACATTTCCACAAACATCCTCCTGGCTCAGTGGTGGCTGCGGGGATGGAGCTGGGACTGGCCCATCCTGCCCCTGCCTCCCCTGTATTTAGGGGATATTTATGGCAGGGTAGACACAGCCACTCACGGGCACAGCCCTGGCTGGCAGGAGCTGAGCCAGCAGCTGGTCATTTATAAAAGACAATTTTCTTGGCTTCTAGGCTGCAGATAAATCACTTTGGGGACCAGCCTTGACCAGCTCTGCTCGGGTGAGCTCTGCACCAGCCGTGGCACCGGAGGGGAGTGCCCCCGTTGTGTGCCCTGTGCTCGGCTCCAGGGGGCACCGGGGCTGTCAGTGGGGGCACAGCTCAGTGTCTGCAGTGGTCTCTTCTGCTGAGAGACACCCGTATTCCTCTCGCTGGGAAATGGAAGTCCTGGCTGGTTCTTCCCTGCCTGCACTGCAATAGCTCAGAGGAGGGGAGAACCTTCTCCAGGGCCTCAAATCCAGCTGGAGCTGCACGCGTCGTGCTCATCCTTCCTTGGGTGCTCACCCTTCTCTGGGTGCTCATCCTTCCCTGGGTGCTCATCCTTCCCTGCGTGCTCATCCTTCCTTGGGTGCTCACCCTTCTCTGGGTGCTCATCCTTCCCTGGGTGCTCATCCTTCCCTGCGTGCTCATCCTTCCTTGGGTGCTCACCCTTCTCTGGGTGCTCATCCTTCCCTGGGTGCTCATCCTTCCCTGCGTGCTCATCCTTCCTTGGGTGCTCACCCTTCTCTGGGTGCTCATCCTTCCCTGGGTGCTCATCCTTCCCTGCGTGCTCATCCTTCCTTGGGTGCTCACCCTTCTCTGGGTGCTCATCCTTCCCTGGGTGCTCATCCTTCCCTGCGTGCTCATCCTTCCTTGGGTGCTCACCCTTCTCTGGGTGCTCATCCTTCCCTGGGTGCTCATCCTTCCCTGCGTGCTCATCCTTCCTTGGGTGCTCACCCTTCTCTGGGTGCTCATCCTTCCCTGGGTGCTCATCCTTCCCTGCGTGCTCATCCTTCCTTGGGTGCTCACCCTTCTCTGGGTGCTCATCCTTCCCTGGGTGCTCATCCCCCTTCCCTTCCCTTCCCATCCCTGGATACTCTCCCATCCCTGGATACTCTCCCATCCCTGGACACTCTTCCTTCCCTGGATCCCCACCTTTCCCTGGGTGCTCACCCACTGCTGGATGCTCTCCCTTCCTCTCCTGCTCACCCCTCCATGGGTGCTGTCCCTTCTCCAGCTGGGGTGCAGCATCCAATGTCCTGTAAATCCCCAGGAACTCCTCAAGCCTGTGCCCAGCTCTGCTGGGGGCTCCTCTGGGGGTCTCTCGGGGGGGTTGGAGCCGTGGGGGAAGCACACGGTAACTCAGAACATGGAGATAATGATTTTTTAAACCATCCCTTTCCCCTTTCTGTGCAGACCTACAAGGTTGTAAACAAGATACCCTTTAAACACATGCTTCCCAACCATTCATCACCACCTCCCGACTTTATTATGCTCCACTTTATATGTTATAAATTACATTTTAATGATAAATGACGCAATCCTGATGCCAACCGCAGTCTTCAGTTGTTGGGAAAAACAATAATAGATTTGTAGAAAGTGAAAAGAGGGAATTGCATATTTATGAGGTTGGACAGTTTTGGGGGGGAAAAGGCAATTGTTAACTGAAATATTTGGATTTATGAATTGCTTCCTATTTTAAAAGGTCTCAGTGTCTTCTCACGTTCCAAATGTCAAGTCATTACAGCCCAGGAGGGTGGGAAGCGCTCGCTGCAGCCCTGGCATCCTGTGTGGCACCCAAACTGGGCTTGGACTGGGAGGAAGCCTGGTCCTTAATGGGGTTTAATGGGCTGCTGAATGCCAGGGGTGCTCCAGCATCCCGGGGTGACGGTGGGCTGTGGGAGGGAGCAGGGTGGAGGTGGCACATGGGGCTGCCTGGCTGCCAGGGTGCTGGTCTGGGGGTGCCAGGGGCTGTGGCTGCTGTGGGAGGAGGGGGTGATGCCCACCCCCCGCCCCAAACCTCTGCTGCCAAGTCCGTGCCTTTGTCTGTGCATCCATTACCAGAGCAGCTTTTGACTTCAGCAGAGATCGTGTCTCTGGCCTTCAGCAAATGGCTTTTTCAAGGTGAACATCAGCTTTCTGCCAGAGCTGAAGCTTTTGGGAGCTTTTAAAAGAGCATCTTTCATTCAGCAGCAGCAGCTGGATGATCCCTAAGTGGGATCAGGGCCCTGTGGTGTGAACCCCTCAGCTCCTGCCTGGAGAAACTCCTGGACAAGACCAGGAGGCAAAAGGGAAAACAGCACATGGAGAACGTGCAGGAGGCACGGAGGGTCCCGAGGGGATGTGGGGTCCATGGGGCTGTCCCACCCCGGGGGTGTGGGGCTGTGTGGGGAGGAGGGGGCCCCTGGGTGACCCTGGCTCCCTGGGGACAAGAGGCTGT
>NW_008618900.1:642-1601 GCF_000691845.1 Merops nubicus | reverse complement strand
TGTGGAGAACAGACCGACTGGGCGGCGGGCTGGGGGCAGCCAGAGGAGGGTCTGGGATGTTTCTCCATCCCCAGGACTGCCAGCACATGGGGTGAGGGAGAGGTGACAACGTGGACACCGAAGGGGCAGCAAGCACATGGGTGGTGACAGTGACATTGGTACCACTTCCTCTGTCCCCTGTGGGCAAGGGACTCATCCTGCACCCCGGGTGCAGAGTGCTGGGTACCAAACCCCCACCCCGGGTGAGGAGAGGGCTGTGCAGGAGTGCTCAGAGGGCTCACGAGAGAGCACCTGAATAATTTATGCATGAGCACCCGTTCAGCCCATGCACGAACACCCAATTAAGACAGTGACATTGGTACCACTTCCTCTGTCCCCTGTGGGCAAGGGACTCATCCTGCACCCCGGGTGCAGAGTGCTGGGTACCAAACCCCCACCCCGGGTGAGGAGAGGGCTGTGCAGGAGTGCTCAGAGGGCTCACGAGAGAGCACCTGAATAATTTATGCATGAGCACCCGTTCAGCCCATGCACGAACACCCAATTAAGTTTTGCATGGCCACCCAATTAGCTCACGCCCGGGTGCCCAACCACCCACCTCGAGCCCCTCGTTAGCAGCTTTGGGGCGCTGGCCTGGACGTGCCCAGGGGGTGCTGGCTGCAGGAGGCTGGGGCTGGGGCTGCCCCTCCTGTGGCATCTGCAGGAGGATGGATCCTGCCCTGGGAGCTCCGTTAGAGGAGCTGCTGCAGAACCCCGGGTCCTCTCTGGCTGTTTTGTGAACCTGGTGAGGGAGGAAGGCAGCTCCTGGCAGGGCTTGGGAAGAGGGTCATTGAAGAGCTGCAGCTCAGGGGGATCTGGGGCTTCTGTAGGTAAAAGAGCTGCCAGCACTCAGTGGGAAGCTGAGGCAGGGGCATCCCCATGCAGGAGCATCGGTGGGGGGCTGGCTGGAGAGGTGGGGCTGC
>NW_008618900.1:0-597 GCF_000691845.1 Merops nubicus | reverse complement strand
CACCCCCCCGGCCCTGCGCAGCAGCTCGCTCCCCTGTGGCTAGCAGAGGAACGGGGTGGCCAAGAGCCAAGGCTGTTCTCTGGTCCTAGGGGCAAACAGGGAGAGTGAGCTAAAACCTCAGGATGGTGTCAGCCTGTGAGCTGGGAGCCCGTGGTGGGAGCTGGAATCCAGCACGGACACAACCCTCGGGGTCCCCGTGGCACAGGGGGGTCTCCACCGGTGTCACCGCTGCTGCAGAGCCCCAGGCAAGGCAGCTGGCAAGGAGCAAACGGGCACTGGGTCTGGCTGGCTCTGCCCGCAGCAAATGGTTGCCTGCAGGGAGGAGAAAGCCCAAAATCTGGCCAGGGATGCTCTGCAACCACTGCAGCGTGAGGTCGTGCTCCCATCAAGTTGTTCCTTCGCCAGCTGTTGGGGACAGGAGGCATCTGGGGACGTGCTGAGCTGGGGATGAGCCCTTCTCCCCTCCCCTCCCCACCCAGCCCTGGCACAGCCTCTGTGTTCCCCTGGCAGTTTGGGGGAACAGCACGAGCCCCACTCTGCCTTTCCATCCTCCCCTGCTGCCTCCTCCCCTCTCCAGGTTCCCGTCTGGTTTTGGGC
>NW_008618899.1:0-2034 GCF_000691845.1 Merops nubicus | reverse complement strand
CGGCGTTACCGGGGTCTGTGCTCCCGCCGGCGGCACGAACAAGCGAGGGTCGCGCAGCGCGTCGCTGCTGTCAAACGCCCGGTGACCGGGACGGACACGGAGGGCGGGAGAGACCCGGTGGTCCGTGTTGTCCTGGCACCGAGGTGCGCGCAGAAGGGGGAAGGCGCGGCACCGTTCTTCTGCTTGTCCCATTCTCTGGCTTACCGCAGCGGTTGTCTGCTTCTCTCGGGAGCTGCCGAGCAACTCGGATGGTCGTGGCGCTGCTCCAGGCTGACTGAAGGCTGACTGGCAGCGCCTGGAGCACAGTCCCACCCCCACCCTTTACACAACAGTATTGACAAGGTACAAACGTTATCCCTATTTCAGACCTCCCTGGGGGATGAGAGTTCAACACCAAATCATACGTATGGGTCTGTCCTGCTCAGCCTCCTTAGAAGGGACACCTTTTGGTGAGATTCATGACCTTGGCTGCTCTGCATGCTTCTCCAGGAGATGATGACTGTGACTGCAGCTGCATTTGAGAGCTCTAGAGCTCGTCTGCAGCTTATGCATTTATCAGCAGACACCTTAAGGAACCTGTATAGCTTGCATGTGAAATGAACCATGCTCTTGGTACACCTGACTGCTTGTGTTGAACACAACCAGACCTACAGCACACAGGCTGTTCGTGAATCTGGTGTTGGGCCTAGTCATGACAATGAATTGGCAGATCTCTTAACAGGTAAGTCCAGCCACCCCTAGCCCCTCAAATCTCTAACGATCATCTAGAATGCAAAGGGACTCAGCTCTCACCAATTTTATCCAACAGCTCCCAAGCTGTGCAGCAGGTAGCTCCAGCTGGCAGCCACCTTCCTGCCTCACCACATGGCTTCCCACTCGCCTTTGCCGCTCCACAGGCTGAGGGTGGCAAGAGCCCATCTGCCCAGCAGTCAATCTTGGTACAGTTACACAGAGCTCTGACCCAACAGAGACCCATGCCCACCCCACGCTGAAGCCAAGCCAGCCCACAGCCCCACACTCATCTCTCCTGGCAGCCCGACTCCCACCCGGGGCTGAACACAGCCGAACGTGTCCATGGGGAAAGCGACTCCCGAGGCCTCGCACAGAAAAGGCAGCAGCCACGCCACAACTGCCGTGTTGTGGAGAGCACTTTACTAGTCGCCGGGTCACTCCTGTGCCGTGATCCGCGGCAGGTTGACGTAGCTCTTCATGGGGGGCAGGGGCTTGATCTTGCGGCCGGCCCAGCCCCCCTTGCGATGCCACAAGCCCGTGTGCGGGCGCTTGCCCAGCCAGCGGTTCCGGCCGGCCTTCCCAATCACACGCTTGTTGTGGTCCACATTGGACACGCGGCCCACCGTGGCCACGCAGGTCTCCAGCACCTAGGGGACAGAGAAGAACTGCAGGTCTCTCTGGGGACAAAAAGCTGGGTGCCAGGCGCTCAGGCAGGCACAGCGTGGCTCCTCTACCTGCATTTGCCTCTTGGAGGGCAGCTGTACGATGGCCGTCCCATTCACTTTCCTCAGCAGCACCCCACACGTCCCTGCAGCAGACAAAAGGAGAGTAGAGAAGGCAAGTGCCCTAAGCAGCAAGACAGAGGAAAAAGTATCCCACCCTGTGGTGAGCACATCCCAGTGGTGGGAACTCCCCAGAGACCCCACCCATGCCCTTCATGCAGCGCTTCTTCCTGAAGACAGGACCTCGAGGCCTCACCAGGAAGCAATGCCACAAAGCTGCTTTTCCACTAACGAGGTGCGAAGGGATGACAGTGACTCCCTGTCACTGGCCACTCAGAGCTGTGTCCCCTCGCCCTCTTTTCCACCTGAGCCAAACCCAGCTACGAACGGTGCCCAGCGACGCACCAGCTGCCCGGATGTACTGCGCTCCCTTCCCAGGGTGACTCTCCAGGTTGCAGACCAGCGTGCCGATGGGCAGAGCCCCCAGTGGGTAGGCATCCCCTTCGTGGGCCGACACTGAAAGACAGAAGACGGTGATCTGGGTGGGGAGTGGCCAACGAGCCCCCGGGGGTCTGGCGCG
>NW_008618898.1:12021-14711 GCF_000691845.1 Merops nubicus | reverse complement strand
ATGACCTTACTGGGCACAGAGGTGAGTGTATTCTCTAATGTTTCAGCAGTGTAATAATTTATTTTTATTTACAAGTAGCCAATATTTTTGGAAGGGATCATTCTAAGGCAAAAGGAAATACTGAATAACATCATATTCATTGCAGTGGAGAGAGAACAGGATTTTTTCACCCTGATCCTAACGTGTAAGTTCTCTTGAAGTCAACATCTAACACTGTCTGAGGATCTGTTTTATCTTCATGATACATTTCATTTTTTCAGTAAATAAATCTCTTTCTTACAAGCAAAGCTGATTGTTATTGAGTTAAGGAATGTAACTACTCCTTTTTTTCCACTGTGGTTCAGTATGAAAATAAATAGGCCCAATTTGTGTTTGTTTCTTCATCTGCTTACACGTTCTTTTAAACTAGTGGTTACTGAACAAGTGTGACATTAAAACGATTTGACTAAACCAAACAGTATGGCTATTTCCAGTCTCTGCTTCTCCTCCTGAAAGTTCATCTTTATTTGAGGTCATCTAAAAGATAGGCCTGCTAATAACTTAGTTTCAGTTTTATGCAAACCAGTATTACCACCATAGTTACAAGTCATGCTTTTCTGCTTGGAGACTTAGAGGAGGTTGTAAAATGGGACTGGAACATTACATATTTAGTAATAAAAGAAAACTTACTGTAATCTCCTTTGAAAAATGAAGTTAATGATTCTTTTGGTAGTATTTTTCTCATACTGAAGTGACACATACGATGGAACCTCTGCCACTGAGTTTAGGAGGCATCCATATATATATATTAAAAAAAGGGGTGTATACATATATATATATAATCAATCAACACTCACATGAATCTCCAACTAAGAGTTTTGACCACCAAAACACCTTTACTAAAAAGTATTTTTAATTTGTCAATTATTTAATTTCTTTCTGTGAGTTCTCTTCTCTGTATTTGCTTATTCTAAGCATTGTCCTTTCCTCCTGCTGTTTACACCAATGATTACTGATAAAAGTAATGGCTTCTTACCTGCTTCATCCACTTTAATCACACTGATTGTCCATCTCTCCCTTGAGTGTCTCTGCATGAGTATAAATAGCATCGTGCATCTTGCAATGAATTTGTCACCAGCAGCACAGCCTGTGGAAATTAGCTTTCCCATTTCTCATTTCCATTTCATTCTGTTTGTTAATACACCAAAACAGCTCCCAAAAATGTTACTACCCACGCTGTCTTCACTGGAGGCAAGACAAAGCGAATCCCACAGAAGGGAAGATTGTTTTCAAGATGATGTCTTCACTGAAGAATGAGTACTTTAAAATGTAGTAAGTGGGTCCCAAATCCACAGTCTACTTTTGCTCCTTCCCAGTCAGCACTACCTGTGGCTGCCACTCATCTCCATTGCCCCAAGATAATATGGCTTGCAACAACATGAGCCAGCCCAAGAGGATATGGTTGGTTCAAGCTCACTGAGGCAGCAGTTATCAGGTTGTGTTGCTCCTGGTATATATATTCAAATGCATCCTTAACTGGAGGTACCCACATTTTTCTAACCCTGTCATCCTGACTCTAGGAGACAGACAATAAAATTAATTAAAGTGGGTTTTATTGCACATCTGAGAAAGTGATGGGCCTTTGTAGCTCTGGATCAGCAGTCTCTGATTTCATATTTGCATGAGGATAATAAAGAAAACAAGGCAATTGATATAATATGCTCTACAGACCAGATCTCTGTAACTGATGGCATAACCTTCATGGCCACAATGCTGTAATACATTAATTTACCACTGGAAGTGATACTTACCTCTTTTATGATGATTTTGGGAGACTTAATGTTAAACTTCTTTGTGCACATCTATATAGTAATGGTCAATAAAAAAAAAAAAAAAAAAAAGATGATTCCATTTGGAATTGTTTTTCAATCAGAATTCCTCTCTGAGTTCTTTTGTTTTGAGAAAAGGTGCAACAAGCTTCTTTTCTGTCTTTTTGTATTCATTAACAATTGATTTTTTTTCCCCCAAAGTGGAAACCCTGGCAGCTTCAGAGGGCAAACTGTGATTGGAACATTCCCTGAGGTGGAAAGAGGAATGTTCCACTGATCTTTCCTTGCAGAAACAATCTGCTTAATTTTAAGGACTGTTTCAGAAATGAGTTTTACAGCACCTCAAACATAATACATTCTAGAAGAATAGTACTTCACAAATACTTTTATTAATAATCAGGCTGAGTTAATGTAACATTTGTATAGCATTTGAGGTTCTTGTCAACACTCAGGAAAGCTGTTTTGTTTACAATAACTGTACTGCTTTGCAAAAGGGATAAACTGTGGGGCAGAGGGTTTTTTGAACAAACAGGTAAAACTGTCTAGAAAGGAATTGTGCTATTTCAGTTTTCTTGGAGAAATTACAGTTGCTTCATTAGCAAGAGTTGTTCTTATTATTAAATTATGGTAACGTATGTGGCCTTTTGGGAAGCCAGAATACAGTGCCTTTGTCACAGCATTCTAGGTGTGAAATCTAAAGAAGCTCAATGTCTTAAATAATCGAAATATGCTGTAAAAATTATCTGCTCAGGTAGGAAACCTTTTTTCAATAGTTGCTTATTTTAGTGTGAAAATTCTAGCTTTGCATTACAAGAAATCCAAACTTAAACTGATTTCTTTCTTCCTTTTAGCCAACTGGCAATTGAAGAGGTTGCTATTCTT
>NW_008618898.1:0-11990 GCF_000691845.1 Merops nubicus | reverse complement strand
CTTCCCATTCCTGCTCTATTGCAGCAGGCCGTACAGCCATAGTGAGGCTCTCGTGAAACAGTGTGCGTTCCCCCTGGCTCCTTCATCCATGCCCACCTCTCTTCTTGCAGATTCCTTATGATGAAAGTGCCAGGCTTGCAAATGGGAGGGCAAAAGGCCAAACTCTAGGCACTACTATCCACTTGCTTGACTCTCTGGCTTTCTGCCTTCACTCGTGTTCACATGGATACAAATGGATCCATGCAAGAAGGAAAATGCTTCTGTCTTTGCAGGACTTTCCTGGTGGGGTAAGTGAGGTCCCAGGTAAGCTATTTAAATGTGGGAAATGTAACTTCTACCCTCCCTAAATGTGATCCTTTCACCTTACTATTCCTGTCAATACATAATCACTTTATGAGGCAAAATGTAGACTGTATCACGAACAGCTTATAGCTCTTCTCTGCCAAATAAAGCTCCAGTTTGTATCATACAATTTGTATTTTGGGTTGGAAAAACTGCTCAGTCCTTTTCCCTTAGTATTTGAGCAGCATATCGTGACAAGCTTCTACATGAATGCCCAGATGAGAAATGCAAACCTTGTGTGTGGGATGCTCATTTACTCTCACATTAGATATTGTTCTTTCTTGGATCCAAGAGCTTTTTCTTCACTTGAGGCCTGAAGCACTTGTGGTGCTGCAGGCAGGGAAACTCAGTGTTGACTTCCTCCTGGATGCACTGGCCTGCAAGAATGGGCCAGTTGAGCAGGAGACAAGCAGATCATCAGAGTACATGGTTGTCCCAATGCTGAGCTTGTACAAAGATGAATTATACTGCATACTGCAAAATCCCCTTATTAGAGCAGTAGCCAAATCATTTTGGCACTTGGGGTTCTTTTTTTGCTCCCAGCAAAATCAATTTGAGCTCTGCAGCAGACTTCAATGAGAGAAGGATAAGGCATTAAATAACATGCTGCACAGCTATTGTGTTACTTGAAAGGAATCCAAGCAGACCTTTGCCAGAGTGACTGTGAATGTGGTACTTTTCCAGAAGAATTTGGAGGGCCTGAGGCTTGGCCAAAGGAGTACAAATCAGTTCAAAACTAAAATTGTGCTAAGTTTTCCAAAACGTAAATGACAGACAACAAAAAAGCAAGAGAAACATAGAAGCTATAATTCAAGTTAACATCTGAGCAGAGTACAAAAGAGAGATGCAGCTGGTTAAATGAACTTTTTTCTAAAGAAACTTCAGTTGTAATTTTTTTCATATTGAATTTTAAAAATAGTCTCCACTTTACCCTTTAAGTGAGAGAGAAAAGAACAAATGACAATAGCATGGTAATTTGGGGGCCAATTTTCTTTAAATACATGTTCTATTCGATATTGAACCTTTTTGATATTTGGAAGCTTCAGGACTCAGTTCTCTGAAAGAAGCTGCATAAATTGAGGAATTCTGACAATACCGTTTGGCCTAATAGCTACTTGATCATGATTCCTTGGTGGGTCCCACTGTTCTGGCTGATTGGAAGGCTCTCATTGCATACAGTAATGCTGAAGTGCCAGTCAAACTGCCAGGGGTAGGGTTTTGCATGCATTGTCATTGTTAAGCCCTATTGTCAGGGCCTTGTAATCTAGCTGTGAAATTGTTCTTAGCTGAGGGTACGTGTACAAGCCTGGGAGCACATCCACTTCACTACTTTTGCATATTCTCTTTTGCCACCTTTATTTTTTTTCTTTTCTTTTTGCTGCTTTCTTTTTTTAGTCTTATTTTTTTTAAGTCTTTTAGTCTTTGTAGTCTTCTACTCTTTAGTGCTTTTAGTCTTTCCTCCTAAAGAAACATTTGGGGAACACTTAGGAGCTTCTGTCATGTTTGAGGCCACACTCTGACAGACCTTTCAGAATGTGTTTGCATTTGAATATGCCTGTGGCATTTCCTTGATATTGGTTGCAAACTAGTTAGCACTCACTTGTTCTGCACTAACTCGCTCTGGATAGTGCCATATTGCCATAGATATTCCAGTGAAATCATGTGGCATTGTTGGTATAGTCATCTATGAGAAAGGGGACTCTAAGAGATACTCCTAGAAATAACTGAAATTTAGCAAAGAGAAACTTGAAGCTGTACTGTCATTTTAGTTGCATATTTAAAGCTTTTCCTTTTGTAAGAACTGAGGGGTTTATATACTGCTTGTCTGTCGTATTATCTAACAGCATTTGATACTGGGCCTTTTATTTGCAGAGGAGAAGTGAATTTCCTATGAAGTGTGCTGTATATGAGCAAAGACAGGCAGATATTAAAAAGAAAAAAAAGCACAACTCGTTCTCTTTTCTCCCTTTATAGGTCCTATGCTACTTTTGCTCTCTTCCTTTCTTTGTCTGCCTGATTTGTTTTGGTATTTCTAGTGTTCTCCACTAGCTGATTTGGGACTATTATTCAAACTCAGTAGTACAGAACCATTTCCATCCTCTCATGTTGATCTTGTAACTGTATTATACCTTAAGGCTCTATTTAAAAATACTTTAAAATATTTTAAGGAAAAAAAAACCCATAATTGGAAGCCAACAATTCAGCAGTTTGGTTAAAGCAATATTTACACTGATTCTAAAACTAACCTCATGATTCTTGATTACTTGTCATATAAAGGTGAACCAGCTATTAAACCATTACCTTACTATGTGTTGATCAAAGTTGTTTTTTGTTTTGTTTTGTTTTTTCAATTGTGGCAAAATTATGCTAAAATATAATGAATAAAACTTGTTTTGTTTGCAGATGACAACATTAATAATTTTTCTAAACACTGCCAACAACAGAGTTACATGGGGTCAGGATGCCCTCACCCATTATATTTAAAGTCTATTTGTCTTGACAAGTCCAGGTTGGGTCTGTGTCAAGAGACTGAGATACACCTCTAACTTTGGTCAAGCATGTGGAAGGACTTTAATATTAGGTAGTCTTGGATGCCAGGACCCGCGACACAGAGTGTGTGATGAGGGTGTGGACTGCTGCTCCCCAACACAACCTTTCCTTCCAGGAAGGTGGTGGAGTGCCTTATCTCTGATGGTGTGTGTGCAACAGCACAGGAAAAGTAAATGGGGTACTCTTCAGTGCCAGCTTGCAGTCACTTCATTTTCTCTTTCATTTTTTGCCTATCCCTTAGCTTTTCTTCCCTTCCTCTTATTGCAGCTCTACAAAGTAGCAGAAAGCTGCTTTTGACTACCCGTGTTCTCAGTCTGCCTGTATAAGCACAGTGGGTCTGTGCTGCTTCTGTAAGTCGTGTGAACGTGTCTGGCAGTCAGCCTGAGGATGTCTGCATGCCCGTGATACAGAATGATTAGCAGCCTCCAGAGATCACCACCTGAAAACCAGGCAAGTTACAAATTGGAGACCTTCCTGTGAGAAGTCAGAGAAATTTATGCAGTACCTGCTGGCAATTTGCCTGGCTTCAGCCAAAGATATTGATTGCTAGATGCATTAATTTTAGGAAGCAGACTTTCTCCATTTTTTTTCAGAGTCAATACACAGCTGTGAAATCATTTAGTTGACTTAACTAAGATTATTTGACAAAGAGAACAGCTGTATTAATAGAAAGAAGCATGTCTTTGTTTAATTGCCTTCCTCTTTCCAACAACCTTGTTTGTTATGATCTAATGTAGTGGTCCTAAAACATTGTTATTGCTGCCTTAACACTCCCACAAAGGAAAGATGTCAGATAAAGTAGTAAAAATATATTAAATTGGCGCAGTATTAACAAGAAAACCTCTTCTTCTCAGGGTATTATTTTTTTTTTTTCCTTCCAAGTCCTCTCTACAGGTTTTCTTGCTCATTTTTGTATTTTAAAGTTGTCTGTCTCTCCTCCTCTATCATTCCCTCAGTTAGACATATATCTTTTGAAACCAGCACCTCCTTTCAGTATTGACTTTGCAAGAAATTTACATTTTCCAAGAGAGAGGACAGTCTTCTTGGTGATCTCTGCAGGGCCCTGAACAGTTCTGAGTGGTACAGTTTAAATGGTGCCTCAAAATGACAATGAAAACAATTAATTATTATAATAGTAACAATACTGTTAAAGCAGATAGCAAAACAGAAGTTTGGGTGCAAATCCCCTTGAAGGTAGCTTGAATTATGATGGATGAAAATATACATGCTAAGGTGGCAGCAGTGCCTCTTATAGCACTTTTTTTTTGTGCAGCTGATGCTTTGTAGGACAAATCAAAACAAAAACCCTTCAGAGGAGAGCAACTCTACTTTTTCCTCCTAACATTGTGGCAGCATCCAGCTTGTAACTCATGTGTCTGAAGCCACCTCTTGTTCACTGTTTTGATTTAGCTTTTGGATGAAAATCTAGAAATGGTTACAGTTCTACTCTGACTACTGTAGAAAATCCTGTACATTTGCACAGTGTCAGCTCTATTAAACCTTTAGCCAAAATGAGAGCCTTTATTGTATTTCTTATATTAAATCAAAAATTTCACTGTTTTACATCTATCCTTGATCTTATTGTCTATCTCCAACCTATTTCTGAATGACACAAAATGAGCAGCATTATTTTTGGCAGGATTTCTTTTATGAATTCATCAATACTCAATAGTATCTGGGTGCAAATAATATAATTTGAATGTACAAGAAATATACTTCAGTGTGTTGTTCATATCCTTGGGGTTTCCATTACTGAAATTTGTCTGTTTCTTATCTTTCTGCTTTGCCTTTTCCAATTGTTTTCCAATATGTTCATCTTATTTTAGAAAAAAAATAAATCTGTCACAGAAATATCTAATAGAAGGCAGTCAAAGATATTGGTTATATTATCAGACTCATAAAATAGCACTTGATAAAATGTCACATAAAAGACTTACCAGAAAGTAAGGATTTATGAATTACATGGGAAGTGATTTAAAAATGCAGTAGAGAAGAGAGACTGGGGAGATATGATTTGTCACTGTGACTGACAGTCAAAAAAACAATATTCCTCATTCTGGTAGTGAGTAGTGATATCCTCTGAGATTCACTTTGAAGACTATTTGTCTGCTATATTCAGTACAGATTATTGATGGAAACATGAGGAGGAGCAACCTTATAATAGACTGTGGGAATATACTAAATTAAGAGAGGAGTATTGAATGATAAAATCTTGTTTCCATGTGACACTGTTGAAACAGCCAAGCTACCAGATTGTTGAGTTCAAGTTCATCTTCAATAGCTCACTCATGGGTTCTTACACAGCTACCTTGTGGCAGCAATATGTAGAGTTCAAGGAGTTCAAGGTAGTTAATTACTATACTGTAGCTAATGAAGCATAGTAAAAAAATGCCAAAAGACTAGTTGCAAACCTAGGTAAAAGCAATGACCTATAATGAGAGCCAAAACCCACCACAGATTAAAGAGAACTAAAGACAGTCATAAAATATCTTGTGTTTAGAAAAAAACAAATCAACAAATTTGAATTTTTCCTAAAATATTTTTCACTTTCATTCCTGTAGTTTTGTTTCTGCCCTATTAAATTATTTCATCGTCTTTTGGGAAATGAAATAGAGAATGTTCTGCCTTTTGCTGTTCTTCAAGCTGTCATGTTAAGGGTGAGGGTCTGATGTGTGCCTGCCAGAGCCCAAGGGCTTGCACTGGGCAGATCTGCAAAGTCAAAAAGTGCATCTGAGAATTCTGTCTCAGAGCCCTGGCTGAGGGGTTTGCACTGAGACCTTCATGTCTGTCTCAGAGCCCCAGATAAGAACTTGCACTGAAACAGCGTAAAAGTTAAAACTATTTGATTTATTAAAGTGACAGATATAATAGGTTCAGAATTGCTGTTGATAAATGCACTAACTGTAAAAGGATAATCAAGCTTGAGTTAGTAATTCCTGGGTACCTCCGACACAGTTGGAGGCACAAGCCTGTGTAATAGCTTTAATAAATAATAGTAATGCTAGGAGAAGGTATACCATATTGAAGGCACAGTTCTTACAAAGAATGTGTCCCTGTGTTGGGTGGAGAAAGAGGACTACAGTCCATCAACAGTCTCTGCCAGACCTTCAGTCTTCTTCCCCACCATGGTGCACATGGCCAGCAGTCAGAGAGCTATTGCCCTTGTGACTTTTTATATTCTGATCCCATCTGTCCCTGCCTTCTAGGTGATGTTTAGTACCATTTGGGTGGAGAATTGTGTAACATAGGCATATATGTTTAAAATGTACTCTGTTAGGCTCATCATATTTAGGGGTGTAAACTTTATTAATTTTCCCCTTAATTAGGCAAAGGTCTTAGCTTTCACACTATGGCCTTCAAGATTTATGTAAAAGGTGTTTGCTTTTCTTGTTTGAGCTGGAACAGGACTATCTTATCTTCAGAAGACTTCCTCCTTCAGCTGTTGAGCAGGTCAGCTCAGCAGATGTCCATGCCCAGGTAAAGCACAAGGATCGTGTAGTCAAAAAGATCTGAATCTTTCTCCTGAAGTGCACTAAATTAACCTCTCTTCCTGTCTCAAGTCAAGCTAGGCTGTTATCCCACATAAGCTTCTACCAATTTAGGATTGCAATATGTCCATGCTATGTATTAATTAATTAAATAGATTTGAACTGGAGCCTTGTTTTAAATATTGCCACATATTATGTTATTAAAATGTCGTAAATTGTAAATGCAAACATTTGAAGAAGTAATGGTGTTAAATTAGGAAAGGAAATGTTGCTTTTAGCTAAGGTCAGGGAAGGTCTTCAGTCTATTCTAGACTTATCTTCTAAAAACTTATGATTGAGCAAGAGTAGAAATAGTGTTTTGCATTGGGAAAGGAAGTGGCCTTGAATGCATATGTAGCACCACCTCAACAGAGAATACACAGAAACTGTATTTTAATTTTAAAATATTTGTGCTTTCCTTTAAAACTCCTGTAAGATTTCATACAAAAATTCTGAGGGAGTAAAATGTTGCTCTTTGCAAACATGTACTGTGTGTGTGTTAAGGTAAATACCAACTGGCAGAGAAGCTCTCTGCAGTTTAATTAGTATGTCTTGACAGAGGACTAGTTAGCTGAAGTTCCAGTCCACAACCACTGGGGAATTAAACATTCATTCTTCTGCAGAAGTTCCCAAACTTCCAAGTACTCTATAACTATTTAGAAATCCTTCTTCATAAAAAAAGAACAAATAATCTCTGAAAGCACACAAAAAATATCTAGCAAGAAAATAGTAATGCACTCCTTGTCCAGTTAGTTTCAAAACTGTCCATTTAATTTCCTATATATTTCACAAGAAAGATTGTCCCATAAGGTGTGCTTTCTAATCTTTGAGGCAAAAGTACCAAGAGTTTCATATGAATAGTGACATTGCACAATTTGGATACCTGTCAAATTTTCTCAGGAAGCCTAGTACCTTGCTAACCTCTGGGGTTGAGGGTTTGATAGAAAGGTCCACAAGTTTCCATTCAGTTCTATTGTCTTTTACATTTGTTTTCAGGAAAGAATCCCTTACACATAGAAGGGATTGTTGAGTAACATCTCTCACAAAGTTTCTTCTCTTACATATCTTTGTTTTATCTTTTCCTTGAGCTTCTCAGAGAAAATCTCTCCCATCAAAAATTACAACTTAATGTAGCTTTATAAAGATGACTTAAGAGTCACTAGATAAAATGCAGGTAGGCTACAATTGCATGAAAGGCTAGAGTGCTCACTTTTTGCTTCTCATTAATAAAGGAAGGAGAGGGATTTGTTTCTGGCTTGCATATTTTTCCAAGTGTAAATTCTTTATGGCTATTTCCAGCAATACAAAGTTAACTCTGTTTAAATTTTGCCATTGTCTTTTTAAAGGCTTACAATTCTACTAGAAAGAAAGGCTGAAAAAAACCCAGATAGCTTTCTGTTCTTCACCCCTACCTACTATACATATATGCATTTGATGACTCTTGCTTTTCCAGCAATGCAAAAAAATGCAAACAAACAAAAAAATTTGACCCTCAAGAAAACCCCCTCTACTATAGGATATTTACAGACAGAAAGTCCAGACTGGCCATTTTAAATACAAAAGAAATTCCAGAAGTTCCCTAGTTCAGTAGGATCATCAGGCAGAAAAAAAAAGTCACAAGCAAAAAAGAGCAGCAATGTTGACAAAGAAATATTGTGAACATTTAATGGCAGTTCCAGTAGCTGCACAATGCATTGTACTTAAATAGTTTTGTCAGCTGCTTTTCTTGTAACCATTGGCCATGCCATAATTCTGTATAAACCTTTGCAGGAGATAGAATCAGCTTTAATGAAATTTGAGTAGCTGACATATTAGGCAATGCATTATACTGGAAGAAATGCTCCTTGATATTTTTCCAAAGGACTGTCTCTCAACTCTAATCACTTTTTCCTTACATGAATGATGTCACCAAGGACATTAAAGAAACTAATTATTTTGACATTGACTGTAAAATAAGTAGTTTAAGAGCATCGGAGGCTCTTTAGAAATTATTTCCTTTATCCTATATTGATAAACATTCCAAGCAACAGCATGTAGCAGGAGGTGATTTCATCAGAAGCTGATTCCATTCAGCTTCTGGGCCAGTGAACTGGATCCCATGCAATAGGAAAATCTTCCTCTTTTTCTGCTCTAACAATTTTGAACTCTATCATGGACATAGTTTTTTTAGAAGACTACGAGTTACAAAGCAAATTTATTCCTAGAATAAAGAGAATAAAATAATCTCTTTTAAACCAGTGATTTTAGTTAACGAATACCAGTTCAAATGGTTTTAATACCTAAATGCCAGACACAGAAGTCATTTCAGCCCAAAGGCATATAGTCATAATCTGTTCTTTAGCACCCTGAATTTAGGAATCCCAACACCCAGAACTTCAGCCCAAAAAGACTGAGTCAGAACATCCAAGATACTTACCCAATCCTTCAGAGCCAGTGGAAAGGGATAAGTGCAATCAAAGACAAGCTGGAAAGCCTAGGTGGTGTGAGAGGTTTCTTCAAGATCCCAATGGTAAAAGTATGCCAAGCTTCAGCCTGTCTTTAAAGCAGAGATACTTTATTCAAGACTGCATAGTTGGCATTTCTTTCCATTCCTGGTCCAAGTTAGGCAGCCTACCAAGTGTGGACTCATCCTATTGTGGTTTTTTGTTTTTTTTTTGTTTTTTTTTTTTAAAAGAAGAAGCTTGCTGGAGAAGTTTTTGCTGCCTATCTTTGGTTGACTTTGGGAAAGTCACGGTAACCTGACCACCGGCAACTTTTGATATCGGTCCGCAACATTTGGTTTAATAGTTTTTGTACTTGCCCAGGCTTTTTTAGACCTCAGCTCGATTTCCTCTACAGTCTGAGATAGATCAGACTTCTGTTTACCACTTTATAAAAGAATACCCTCACTACCAGGTTATAAAGTAGGTGTGGAGAAGGTAGAAAAAGGAGCAAAGGGAGCAATACACTCAAACGCTCTTATTAAGATCAATCATCAAGGGCTAAAGGCAAACAAAAAAGCAAGAAGAGCATGTCTCTGCAGTTCAGTGCACATGCTGAGGAACAGGAACTCTCATTGAACCAACAGAAAGGAGATAAGGAGATCACACTTTTATTTAAAGAATGTATTCTTTTATTTGGGATTTATTGTTGCTCTAATATGAATTTAAAAATTGGCTGTTTGGTTATCTACATTTAACCTCTTTATTTTTTTTTTTATCTTTTTTTTTTTTTTTAAAAAAAAAAAAACTGTTTAAGACCTATTCTACTTCATCTGAAACAAGAATTTCCTCTTCATTCTTCTGTATACTTGTCTAGAGAACATGAGGACAATGTTTTCTCTTCTGGATGAGGAAAGTTTCCATTCTTTCTAAATCAAGACTTTGTATTCTCAGATCTGATTCCAACTGTTGTAAGGTCTGCATGATGTCTGGAAGAAATTCTGTATTGTCTTGGAGTCTTTTAGCACTTCTGTCTTAAACTGGCTGGCTCCAGTGAAGTTCTGCCAAATTTCAGCATCTGAAAATCTGGTTCAGAATTTTAGTTTTCAATTAGGAATTTGAAATGACAGCAATTTTACGGAGAGCTTCTCTAGCCTTGTCAGGCCTTGCATTACAGATGCAAGTGTTTCAGATGCTTTGTTTACATTGTGATTACTTTATTTTGGCTGTATTTATATCTTATTCATTGTCACTTTCCAGCTTTCCAACATATCTGTGCTGGTATGAAGAAAGTGAATTACACAGCTTTGTGTAGGACCATGAAAAGAAACCACAATATTACGTTTGTGAATATAGATATAGGTAGTGCTCATCTATGTCAGTAGGGGAATACTAACACCACCAGACAATGTGATCGCTTATCATCAGCAACCTTGAACAGAAAATTTTCTAATAGCCCTTTGCAGTCATCTTTGCAGTACTTCAGTGTAATCAGTGCCAATCAACATTTATCTATGGAAAGCAGATCTCACCAAATGGACTTGAAATAAGTTATTGGAAAGATTCACGTTTGGTTGATAGGATACTGTCAGGCTTCTGCACAGCTTTGAATATCATGTTACACAAGGAGACAAGAACAGTCCTAAATCAACGTATGCTATTTGTAAACCATATGGATTCATTGCTAAGCAGCCACACAACTTGGAATTGCCATACTGATGTGTTTTTGTAATCTGTGGACTAATTGTTTTTTGACCCTACTCCTTTTTGTGATTAAGCAGGTTTTTTATTTTTTGACCTGTGACATATAAAAAGACATAAAGTCCTCAGAAGCAGCAACTGTAGCTGACACTAAAAAAGGTTAAAAGGCAAATAAGAGAGACAATATTGTCTATGCTTACCTATTAGACAGTGTAAAATTATATGCATTTCAGTATATGTTTACCATAATGTATTAAAACAGTAAATGGAATTCATATCCCCTGAATGTGTGACTCTTTCCTGGAAAGGTGTTACTCTAAAAAATGACTTGGGGACTCTGGGAGCTAGCCAGTTTAACATAAATTCCTTGTCTGAAACAGTGGTAGGGAGAGGTATGTGGTCCTTAGATGAGGAACCCAGAGCAAGAGTAGAGAACTCTTTGTTTTCTTCTGATGCTGCACAGAAGAGTCTTGAGAATGGTCAGAGGAGCAGAAAATGTGGCTTATAGTAAAGTCCTGAAACAATCCACTTTGTTTAGTAAATGGCAGAGAATTTAAAGTATAGCAACAGCACAATTTGTAAGTACTTTGAAGTGGACCAAAAAATAAACCACAGACTTCTACTAAAATATTCATTAGCTATTGGTGGCAGCAGCTTATCATGGATGGTGGGAGAGCCTCGCTGAAGACTTTAAAATCAAATTTGAATATTTTTCTGAAATGTTTATTCTGATTCAAACAGAATTCCTGATCTGAAAGGAGGAATTAAATCATAGATGTATGATGGCCTGTGTCATGCAGAAGCTCAGGCTACAATTACAATAGTCCTTTTGGCTTTAAAATTTCTGTGATAATGGCTTGCATATTAATATCACAATCAATATTAATTTATCCACATGATGTACTTACCAAATGTATCTTTTTAAAATCACTCATATAGATGATGAGCTGAAACAAATATATTTGTCAGTGAGGTACAGCCCAGTTTAGACCTGCATAATGCCATAAATATTCCCTTGTCTTCAGCACCGTAAGTTTTTGCCTAAAGGAGCAACTCCTGTAAGAGTATGTCTCCTCCCACTGCCAGTACAAAACAGGACAGCTGACTGCAGCTGTGAATCTTATCTGCTACATGGGTAGCTAATTCCTTCATGAACACCAAGATTTCTAAATAATTTTTACCTAAATGGTTGACTGAGAAAAAAAAGATTCAGAGTTAGCAGCAAATGTCTAGTTCCTCTGCAAACTTCTGCATGGTGGTGAGTTTTCACTGTGTGTTTGTCATTTTCAGAGAAACAAATATGCACTAAAAATCCAAAGGCATGTATTTTTCATAGCCCAAAATGCACAATTTCAGCCTAAATAAGATGATGTAAAAAGTATAGCCTGAATTCACTAATTTTTTTAGGATATCAGTTTACTCTTGTCATTCACTCCCTTCTGTCGTTACC
>NW_008618897.1:0-2845 GCF_000691845.1 Merops nubicus | reverse complement strand
ATATATATATATAAAATATACATGTGTATATATGTAGTGGGCGAGTGTATGGAGCGATAGGTGCCTCGCAGTGGGTTCTACTTGGCAGACATGTCCCCAGTGGGCTGGCTGTGCCAGTGGTGGGCAGTGCCACACCACAGCCCCCTCACGCAGCCCCTGCAGCACCCCCAGGCCCTGTTTTGGCACAGTCCTCTCTGGTGTCACCCATCACCTGGCTGTGCTGCTGGTGAGTCACCACTGCTCGGCTGCAGTGTCACCACCAAGTGGTCGCTGCCCCATCCCTGGAACCATCCCAAGTGAGGTTTGCTGGGGCTCTGAGCACCCTGCTCTAGCTGCAGATGTCCCTGCTCCCTGCAGAGGCATTGGACTAGGTGACCTTTAAAAGGTCCCTTCCCACCCAAACCAGTCTGTGGTGGAATACGTGGGCCTTCAAGAAAGCTGGGGAAGGACTTTTGGTTTTTTGTAGTGCTAGGACAAGGGGTAATGGTTCAAACTAGAAGAGGGGAGATTTATATTAGACATTAGGAAGAAACTCTTCACTCTGAGGGTGGTGAGACACTGGAACAGGTTGCCCGAGGAAGTTGTGGATGTTCCATCAATGGAAGTGATCAAGACCAGGTTGGATGGCACCTTGAGCAACCTGCTCTAGTGGGAGGTGTCCCTGCCCGTGGCAGGGGGTTGCAACTAGATGACCTTTATGCTCCCTTCCAACCCAAACCATTCTGTGATTCCAGGGGTGGCCAGGACCCGCAGAGGAAGGGTCTGTCTCTGCACCACAAGCAGTGTCCTGTGCCCTCCCACGTGGAATATGGGCACGATGGGTTTAACCCAAATCCAGCCGGGTGCTCTGCTCCAGCACTGCCCCAGCTGGCACAGGGCGTGGAGCTGAAGCACCACTTGCTCTTTTCCCCTCTAAAAGCTTCCCAACACACTCCATCCCAGGATGTCAGCTCCCAACGGGGTGCAGCACATGGGGGGGGCTGCCCTGGCTGTATTTTAGTGGTGGGGCTGTGACCTGAGAAAAATTCCCAGAGCTTTATCACTCGGGCTGGTTCCTCCCATCTTATTTGTCATCCTGGGGGAGAGAGGAGTGGCTGGCACAGATCAAACAGGGCCTGGCCCTGGTGTTTATCCCTGTGGAGGTGGCTCATGGGCTGGCATGGAGCCGCTGGGTCTGGGGGAGCACAGGGGGGACCCCCAGGCCCTGCCGGCTGTCAGCGAGGGGTTGAATTATCTGTATCTTTCCCTCAGCTCGTGGACTGAGGGGTGTTACCCATGGCCATGAGGGACCCTGCAGCCCTGGGTGGGGAACAGCTCTGTGGGACATGGAGCTGCAGGAGCTGGAGGAGCCAGGAGCCCCCCAGGAGGGTCCCAGCCGGGGCCGAGTCCCCGTGCCAGCACCAAAGGCAGCACTGTGCCAGCAGGGCACAGCACCCGCCTCTGGATGTGCCCCCAGGGCTGGGAGCTGGGCACACACCTTTCATCCCGACCCATCCCTGGGGTCTCTGTGGTGTCCAGCAGAAAGAAGGGGGGATGGTCCCCCCGAGAAGGGTGCTCTGGGGGCCTTTGGGGTCAGTGCACAGGCTCTGGCAGTGGCAGGTGCTGCGGTGGGGTCCTGTACCCCATGGTGGCACTGCTGTGGGGTGAGACCAGCAATGGGTTTTGGGCACCCCTAAACCTCATCTTGGGGGCAGATGTCTTGGCTTCACTCATTACCCCATGGTGGCACGGCTGTGGGATGAGACCAGCAATGGGTTTTGGGCACCCCCAAACGCCATCTTGGGGGCAGATGTCTTGGCTTCACTCATTTGCAAGGAGCAGCCGTGCTGGGCACTTACAGCAAGGATCACAGGCCAAATCCTGTGTCTTTGGGGCAGTTTGACCCCTTGTGCCAACACAGCCCCAGATCTCCCCAAATCCCATGGCATAGCTGTGGTGGCACCAGGTCCCCTTCACCCCACACTGCTGCCATCTCAGCCAGGGACTTGCTGAGCAGAGGAGCTGCTCTGTGCCCCGTTCAGAGCAGAAGCAGCCAGTTGTTTGATTTTTTTCCATCACCCTTATTATTTTTTACCCTTGGATGCCTGCCACGTGTCCGTGCCATACAGTAGCACACTCAACTCCATCCCACTTCCCTGTTTGTCTAACTTTTTGACCCTGGAGAATTCAAATCTGTTTTCTTTCCTAAAAAAAAAAAAATAAATAAATAATAAAACCCAAACCTATATTAACCTGGCTCAATAGGAGGCATTTTCTTGAACTTATTAAAAAATTCAGACTTGTAAATTAATTTGTTCGTGTTGTACAATGGCAGTGCAGATGGACTCATTAGCATGCACACAACAAATAATTATAGATGAATTTTTAGCTGGCCTGCTTAATGGGCTTGCTGGGTTAATTATGTCAATGTATAATTACATCAGCCCTGGGAGACATAATGGCACACCCTGCTGAGCAGACACTAGCTAATGATGGTGTAATGCTGACAGAGGGAAGACGGACGGCTCGGAATGCACCTGCTTCCCTCGGCACAAACCGCCATTGTCTGCACCCAAACGGGCTGGTGCAGGGGCCACGGGGGCCACCGGGGCTCTGGGTGCCACCAGCTCACCCAGGGGGGCGATGCCCCCCCCCGTCCAACCCCGCCGAGGCTCGGGGCTGGCAGTGGGAAGCGTGGGAGCGAGGAGTGCCCCCGGAGCACCCAGCGGCACGGGAGGGCACTCGCTCCGGTTTGAAGTGGGGTGTGGAGGATGGTTGTCCTGAGGTGGGTGGTGAGGAGGGTGGGCAGCAAGTCCCTAGGGAGGTGGGAGAGGGTCGGTGGTGGGCATCCCTCCAACCCCCTGCT
>NW_008618896.1:1154-4640 GCF_000691845.1 Merops nubicus | reverse complement strand
GAGCGGAGCCGCTGGGCCACGCAGTCCCTGCCTGGCCTGGCCTGCTTGCTTTGGTACTCCTCTGCTTTCTTTTTCCGACTCTTTCTTGCTCTCTCACGGCCCCGTCCCTTCTTGGAGCCCTCACGTTTGCTGCTCGCTGGGGCCTCCGTGCTGTGCTGGGAGCTGCTGTCAGGGCTGCAGGCTCTGGGTGCTGCTGTCTCCGGTGGGGATGTCCTCTCAGGAGCAGTGCAGGAGGGCTCCTTCCCAGGTGGTTTCTCCTCCTCCTCCATACTGTTTTTTCGGGCTGGAGCTCCCAGCAGCTCCTCTCGATCCTCTGGGGTTGATTCCCCATTACCCTTCTCTGCTCCCAGGGGCTGGGGCTCCAGGTCAGGGAAGCTGGGAGCCAAGGGCTGCAGGACCACAGGGAATTCCATGCTCTCCCCCTCACCAGGCACAATTTCTAACAAGACAGGACTGCTCAGGAGCTCCTTGGCCACTGGCTCAGTGTGAGGGTCCAGGCACACAGTGAAGGTGGGCAGGCAGTATGGGTGCATGGACTTCACCAGCTCACTTAGAGACACGTCGCCCGTGTTGATGATGCAGGGATCTTCATGCTCCTCCAGCGCTTCCTCAGCCCCGCTCACACAAAACTCCCCGGCCTCCATGCTGCTGTCCAGCTCTAGGCTGAAGGCAGTCTCCTCCTCCTCTTCCTCTCCGTCACTGCGCTGCGGCAGGGGCTGCTCCCGGGCCCTGTGCCAGCCCACCTTCCTCTCCACCCGTGGGGTGTTGCAGACTTGCTTTTTTGCCACCACTGGGTCCTCAAGGCCATGAGTGGCACGGTCCCAAGCCAGGTCTGTATCAGCCTGGGAAAAAGAACCAGACAAAGCATCAGCTCCTGTGCCTTCACCACAACCCCTCCAGGCAGAGACAAAGGCAGGCCTGCTGCAACTCTGTAGCAAAACCCCGGGGCAGATAAAAACCTGGAACGTGCTTGACCTTCTCAGTAAGACACAACAGAGCCAGAAACCCGCCACGTCTATGGCGTTTATCCACAACATCCCCAGTCCCACAGCACCCACCAGCCAGGGCAGCCCTTCCTCCCACTGCCACCGGTGCCTCCCCAAAGGACTGCTCCTGGGGGGGATACCCGTGTCAGGTGGGAAGGCCAGGGCTGGGGGACAGCAGCAGGGACACGGTTACCCCAGCACCGCCCTGCCGCTGCTCCTTCAGCTTCCCCTGCTCAGCTGCTCACCTTCCCAACCACCGAGACACTGCTGCTGCTGAGAGGCCTGAGAGCCTTGGGCTGTTCCAGGGCAGAGCTCTCGCAGTCCAGGGAGGGACGGGATAAGCTGAGAAACTTCTGAAACTGGAGAGGAGATGGACAGAGTTTGATGCTGCAGGACTGGCCACCCCAGCCCCAGCCACACATCACCCTGCAAAAACTAGGAGCAAACTCAGCCCTGTTTCACCCATGGCACACACAGCCCCAGCTGGCTGAGCAGAGTGGGACTCAGAGCTTCTGGCACATCTCTGGCTCTAGTTCCAGGACCTGACAGAGCCCCACCTGAGCATCTTCCCAGCTGTTCCATGGTCAGGCTGGCTCCACCCTGCGACTCACCGAGGGATTCTCCCGCTCCCGAGGTGAGGTCAGAAACTCTGCGTCCATGATGGTGTCGAAGGGGGACAGGGTCTCATCGTCCGTGCTGTCCAGGATCTCAGTGATGGCAGTCAGCAGAGACAGCTCATTCTGTGCGTCCAGGCAGGCCTTGCTCTGCTGCAAGGGCAGGGCCGATCTCAGAAGGTTGTGGGGCACAGCCACTGCCCCTGGGGGGTGCTGCCGCCACCCCAACCCATGCCACAGCCAGAGCCAGCCTGGCCCCTGCCTCCCACACCCACGTGTGGGCTCCCACCTCGCTCAGAGAGAGGTCCTCGATGACGGAGATCACAGAGGAGTCCAGATAGTTCTGCATCGTCCCCAGGATCTCTTCAGCCTCCAAGATGGTTTCTGCATCCAGTGATGTTAAGTTGAGGTCGTCTTCCTCGAGGGAAAAGCACTGTTGAGGAGCACGGGGAGCCAGGTAAACACTTTGCAAAGCAGCACTTGCGGTGCCCATCTCCTCCACAGCACACATGGACAGCCCGCGCTGCAGATGGAGCCGAGCTCACTGCCACACCCCCAGCACCCCCAAACATGCAGGGGGAGGAGGCAGGCAGGACACAGCTGCACTGCAGGTCAGAGGATGGCACAGGAGATCTTCCCCCCTTGCTTTCTGGGAGAGGTTCAAGCCAGTCCACCCCACTCCACAAAGCTCTATGCAGGTTTCAGCCCGAGACCCTTCCGATTACCAGGGATGCCTTCACACCAAAAACTGCTGCCCCATTTTCTCCGCAGTTACACGGTTGGGAAAGACGAATCAATAAAGCCCAGCAACGCCCAGGCTCTGCCCAACACCATGCAGCCCTCATGCTGGACAGGGAGGGTGGAGGCAGGATCCCCCACCCCAGAGACTGTCACACACTCCTCCGACTCTGGCTGTCAGCACTTCAGATAAGCCCCAAAACATTACGAAATTCATAACAAAAGTGCAGGAGTCAGCAACAGGGATGCAGCCGGGCTGCCGCTGCTGGGGTCCTACCCCAACACTTCTGCAGCAGGCTAAAAGGGGACATGGGCTGTGCTCCTCGCAGTCCAGGACCAAACCAGGTTTGTTGCTCCTTCTTCCTTCAAATTCCCAGCCCTACATCCTTTCCAGTCCCTCAGCCAGCTCCAGTGATGTTTGGGTAACGGCGAATAACTTCACAAAGGCCTTTGGCACCGCACAGTACCACAGAGCCAAGTGCTGCAGGGCAGCCAGGAAAAGCGGGATGCTGGGCGAGGGCAGGGGCTGCAGCGGCTGGACTCGCAGCCCCTGGAGCAGCCAGGAGCAGAGCGGCAGCACCCGCACGAGACAGGATGTGAATTCCTGTTTACAGATGGGCTTAGGCAGAGATAACGCAGGCAGGGAAGATAAGGGCATCAAGGACAGAGCCCCAGGAGAGCACACCTCGCTCCCAAAGCTGGCAAGGAGCAGAAAGTCACCCTCTCCCTGAGGCAGCACAGGGAGAATCTGTCCAAAACTTAGGGGATGTGCATCTGATGCGGCTCCCTTGTTTCATGTAGGTACTGCAGTGTGCACAAGCCTGAGCTCATGCAGGACAAAATGCCCCCGGTTCCTTACAAGACCTGCCTGCACCTTGAAATCCTCCTCTGGCAAAAGGGATGCTGCACCAGTGGGAGAGCAGGCATTTCACTAAACAAGTTTTTCCTAAAATATGGCAGCACCAGAGCCACATGCCCAAAGCCCCAGTCCCTGAGGCTCTCCAGACTTGCCCCCAACAGACAGAGCAGGCACTTCTGGCCGTGGTGACCCAGAGCACGGGCATCCCAGGACCATGCTGGGATTCAAAGCCAAGACACCCACAGCCATGCCCCAGGTCGACCCATCCCCAAACGCCCAGCCTGTTGCT
>NW_008618896.1:587-926 GCF_000691845.1 Merops nubicus | reverse complement strand
CCGCTGGCAGCCGTCTACCGGCGCAGCCTGGCTGCGATTCCCGGCCAGTCCTCCTGGAGATACTGGGAGGAGCGGGGAAGCGCATCCAGGCTCACACGCCCAGCGCCGGGTGCAGCCCTGAGTCAGCGGTGACCGAGGAGCGATCTCGTGGAGCACCAGCCAGAGGGACGCATGGACGGGCTCACCCCTGCCCGCTGAGGCAAGGGGGCTGGGGGATGCCCCCGGGCCGGGGTGGCATGGCCTTGCCCATCCTGCCACAGGGCTGGCTCTCCCTAAAGGCAGTGCCTAATAAGAGGTTTCCAGCCACAACTAGCGCTGGACGTTTGGAGGGAGGGAAGG
>NW_008618896.1:0-556 GCF_000691845.1 Merops nubicus | reverse complement strand
CCTGCCCGCAGCCCAGGAGTGAGGGAGGGCAGGCGGGCGATCTCCCAAGCCCTCCTTGACTCCTTTGACTCAGCGCTTTGCAACAAGGAGTCCCACAGCCATGAGTCACCGGCATGAGAAGGCTGTGTTCCTCCAGGAGTCCCTTTGATCCACCTGGGACCAGGCATCTCCTTCAGCCCTCGCCACTTGTGTGTCAAGGCAGGGGGACGTCCCGCACCCCTGCCAGAGAGCCATGTTCCTCCCAGCTCAGGGGGGACACCCTCTGCACCCTCCCTGCTCCCCGTGTTTGCTTTAGGCTCAGCAGTGGGGATATTCAAGGACAGGCTTGGCTTCAGGCAGACAGAGAGAAAGCAGGGTGCCCACGGACCCAGGGCCAACAGCTCGAGATGGAGACAGCCTGAGCACGGCCACCAGCTCCTGTGGCACTCAACGGGAGCTAGAGACGTTACTGTGGTACCCAGGAGGCACAACGGAGGCCTCCCCGGGCAGCTGCCCGTTCGCATCGCGCCAGTGACACGTGTGCCCGGCGTGCCGTGCCGCGGCTACGCCCCGAGCA
>NW_008618895.1:0-1535 GCF_000691845.1 Merops nubicus | reverse complement strand
CCGGAGGCAGCACTCCTTACACATCGAGACGGACAAGCTGAAGGAAAGCAGTCCGTGGTGTATCACGTGCCTAGAACTGCTAGAAAATACACAGGAAAAGAGCTAAAGTAGTTTCACTGTAATCTGACAAGTTCCCTGACACAAGTGTTCCACCTGTCAGCCGTACTTTCAATGTTAAGTTCATGAGAAACTTAGCCATGTAGTTGTAAGAAAATAATAACTTTTTTTGCATATCAGCTGCCTTGTCAGCACCTAAATAATTTTGAGGAAAGGTATTTATCAGCCCAAACTAGCATATTGAGAGTATATATGCCCATCCTGTATTTTTCATTTAAAACACACATTTTCCTGCGTGCTCCAACCAGCTGCACTCAGAGCACAGATGTAACAGCGAAGCACATGTAACATTCTGCGGGAGCTCTGCTTCCTTTAATACATGCTCTAAATGATAGCATTTAAAGAAAAAGTACAGTAAGGAACAAGTGGCTAAATGATAATGAACTCCACTGTATTTGTTGTCCACTAAGACCTTACCCTCATGCTGCTTCAGAGCTATTTCCACTCTTTATGATAACAAGCTGCGTGTGTTTGTTAGCTGGTCTTCACTCCTTGCCTGCTAGGGGTGCTGGCAAGGGGCCATTTGGTACTTCAAGGATGGGTGTCATGAACGGGAGGGGACCAGGAACAGAAACAGCCGCAGCGCCTATCACCCAGCTATCAGTTTGTGACAGGAAACACTCCCCCCATTTTCTGCAATTATCTGTGTACTACAATCAAAGGCATTAAACCAAGCTACTGTTTGGTAGAATATGCCCATTTCATGTGCATAAGTCCAAAACGCATGTAAAATTCACCCTATAGGCTGCTTCAACTGCTCCTGACAAAGCCAAACACCTTCATGGATTGCATCTACTTGGGGGTTGCTCATGTGCAGTGTGGCAGCCAGCAATGGCACAAGCATGGGACAAAATGATGAGGAGCATGCAGCCACATAACTCCCTTCCACACTTCAGCCGTGGAAGGGCTCTGACTTTCCAGATGCAGGTTCCAGGAGGGAAGGAAATGGCAGAATAGCCTATTAAATCAGGCTGCAGCCGTCTCCAGGGATACAGATGGAAACAATTTACCAAGTTCTGTCTAGTTCATTTCCTTGCCTGGAACAAAGACAATACAAAATTAGTCCCAAAAATGAGAAATTCATGTGCATTGAGTACGTTCTGTGGAGGAAATCACATTTTTAATGGATTATTTCAGATTTATCCCATACTGTCATATGAGTGGATGAAGCACATCCATCAACCTTCATGAAGCCTCACCCTTCCGAAAAAAAAAGAAAAAAAGCATTTCCCCAGAAGCATGTAATTGCAGAATCTTCACGTTTGACTCTTCCCTCAGCTCGGGAAAAGACACCTCTCAGCCCGCTGCTGCACGGTTGACATTTACGTTAATGTCAAGCGCATCAGCCCGCAGTCTCCTCCCAGCTTTCCTCCGAACCGGCAAGCACGCCGGCCTCCTTCCCTCCCTCCCTCCCCCCC
>NW_008618894.1:0-669 GCF_000691845.1 Merops nubicus | reverse complement strand
GCCTGCCACCCTTAGGCTCAACTCTATTTGGCCCAGTTTTATCCCCTTCTGCCTTTGAACGTAGTTTAAAGCCCTTTACATAAGTCCAGCCAGCTCATATGCAACAATGCCGTTCCCTCTTTGAGGCAGATCAACTCCATCTGTCACTCACAGACCTCTGGGCAGCATAAAGCTCCCATGTTCAAAAAAAGTCAAAATTCTGTCAGTGGTACCAGCCTCTCAGACCCATGTTAATCACGTGGACCTTCCTTCTCTTTCAGTATTCTTCCCTGGCACTGAAGGAATTGAGAAGAACACCACCTGGGCTCCTGAGCCCTCAATGGATCTTCCCAGGGCTCTGAAGTATTTTTTAATTGTTTTCAGGTTTCTCTCTGGAACATCATTGTTACCAATCTGGATAACCAATAGAGTCCAACAGTAGTCCAATGGCCATACCAGACCACAGAATTCCCTAGTAATGTCTCTGACCCTGGCCCCAGGGAGGCAGCAGACTTGCCTATGGTGTGGATCTGGCCTCAATATGGGGCTGACGGTTCCACTCAGAAGGGAGTCACCAACAACAATCACCCTCCTTTTTTAACTTTTAGAGCTAGTCCTAATGCATGGGGGAGACTGACTTACCTTGGAAGACTCACCTGATGGACCTTCATCTCCATTGTCATTTGTTTG
>NW_008618893.1:471-816 GCF_000691845.1 Merops nubicus | reverse complement strand
CAGGGCTGGGGGACGGTTGGACTCGATCTGAAAGGTCCCTCTGAACCCAAACACTTCTGTGCTCAGTGACCAAGGAGCCGGGATTTGCCCCGAGCTGGTGTCCCCGTGTCTCGGGGGCTCTGTGGAGATGGGCACGTGGCTCCTTGTCCCTCTCACCCCGGGCTGGCACCTGTGGGGAGCCCAAACCAGGCGCGTGTCAGAGGGGTGGGTGCAGAGACTGCAGCGTGGGCAGTGCCAGGCCATCCGTGCCCGCTGTGCCCTGCTGCGAGGCGGGTTTTGGTTCTTCTCTGTTTTGAAGCAGAGGAACTGTCTCCGTGTCACGTCCAGGCAGCTCCAGCCGGGCTG
>NW_008618893.1:0-419 GCF_000691845.1 Merops nubicus | reverse complement strand
TGGTGTGAGGGTCCTGGTGGCTCCGGTTTTGGGATCCCGGTGGCTCTGGTGTTGGGGTCTGGCTTGGGGGTGGCTGTGCCGGAGCTGGGGGCTCGGTGTGGGCCCTGCAGCTCCTCCTTTCGGGGGCGTGTCCCGGTAACCCCACACCCAGGCTGTCGGCGGTTTGGGCCCCTGGAGTGCTGCAGGGATGTCAGCCTGAAGGCAGCTGGGGTGAGGTGGTGCAGGCTGGTGGCACCATCCCTCTGCCAGCCCTGGCAGGGGTGGCTGTGAACACCTCCAAGGCTGGAGCCGCCCCTCACCCCACATCCATCCCCCCAAAACCTGCTTTTGTGACCCTAAAGCGCCAGGCTGGGCGGGAAGGTGGGTGGTGGGACCGGGGACACCAAGGGGCAGCGGGCAGGGGTGTTGGGGGGCACCAG
>NW_008618892.1:0-738 GCF_000691845.1 Merops nubicus | reverse complement strand
AGTAAGAGGGTGTGGAGGGAAATATAATTGATGGATATCACAGTAATTGGCGTGTGGGCATTTGCATTTTGCTAGAGGAGCCTCACAGCTGCAAGCATCTCCCAGCAGCTCACGCCCATTCGGTCAGGAGGGGTTTTAGGCATCCGATTCTCTGAAACACTTTGGTGTGGGACTAGGTCTAGCAGAAGGAGATAAGGTCAGCCCTTGTCAGGAGGGGTTTTGAAGTGCCCATAGAGGAGAGCACCATCTGGGAATGGTTTGTTTTTGGAAAGCAGAGAAAGCATTGGTGTTCTGTTCCTCTTTTCCGCAGATAACGAGGAAGAATCCGGTCTGTGCGGCGAGATCCCGGCGATCTTTTTGGATGGCTCCTGTGCGGCTCTCTTCAAACCAAAAACCATATCGGCTAAGTCGAGGGAAGAGGGTCGGGAGGGGTTGGGTGGAGTGGTACAGGGTGGGGATCAAAGGGGGATATTTTTGAAGTTAGGGCAGGGGTAAAGGATGTTCCAGACCGTCACCGGTTGACTGTCTGTGTAGGTAAAGGGAGAGAGAGTTCCATCTCGGCATAAGAGTAGCCTGGGCAGGGTAGTTCCAGCTTGAGGGCATCTCACGACGTCGTTTGTGTCGTTCATCTTCTGCTCTGTAGAGCTTCGTCAGGTCTTGAAGTCCTCCTCGCCCTTTGCGCTCAAGGAGCGTGGCACGCATCTCGGATATCGTCCGTGGGGTCTTAAAAGCCCGTCG
>NW_008618890.1:0-19720 GCF_000691845.1 Merops nubicus | reverse complement strand
ACCCGGAGATCCAGGGAATCCAGGGACACCTCCATGTACTCCATGCTGTTCTCCTGCCCGGGGCCCTCTCTGCCTCCCAAAGATGGTTTATAGGCTTCGGCACCTAGATGGAAATACACGTGTGTCTATATAGCTAAAAGAATAATAATAAAATAATAAATAAAGGGTGTGTGAGCAGGTGTGGGCTGTAAGGGCCATATTTAAGCGAGCAGGCGGTGTGCAGGCTACTCAGAGAGGCCATGACTGTAGATGCCCATAGAATTATGAAAATGCATCATCTGGGCATCCATGGCTTGACTGATCTCTGAGTTCCTTCCCTGTCTGATCAGACAGATTTTCCACTTCCACTTAGGTAGGTAACAACGAAAATAAAGAGCAAGTGAGCCAAGTTCTGCCTCTGAAAGGCACATCTGCCTGCTGCCGTGGTGCACGGGCAGCAGAAGCTTAAATGGCACAAGGAATGGATGACACCAGGGCTCAGCACATCCTCCCCTCTCCAACCTCCTGCAAAGGGCTCCAGGCACACTCCGGCCAGGCAGAGCAAACTGGCTGATCATGTATGTTGTGGAGGACGAGAGAGGTGACATGCAGCTTCATGGGAGGGGAAACCCACAAAAGGCAAGTTCTGGCTCTAAGTGAGCAGAGCTGCTGCTGGGAAGAGATTGCGTGGGGACCCCTCAGAGCTTCCATGGGAACTGTCAATCTCGTCGCTCTCCCTTGGCTTTGCCTTCCCACTGGTTTGCTTCTCCCACTCCAGCTTGGCCAAGAGACTTCTGTTAGTCTGGAAGACTGGCTGCCACCTTTACTGAAGGGGCACAAAACCAGTCTGCATCTGACATGAAGAATCAGCCATTTGCTCCAAAAGGGATCAATGGCCTTTACTCTGTCTTGAGAAAGGGGCTGCCTTGGGAGGAAGAGGAGCAAGACAGATGACTGACAATCCCCAAGCATGGACAAGAGGCTGAAGCATGGTCATTTAATCAGCCACAAATCTGCTGATTAAAAAAAAAATGGCCTGTTTGGAATTAGCAAGCACAGAATAAACCCTTTGATGTCAAGGTACATGTGAAACCCTAAAAAGAAAAGGACACTGAAGGCACAGCTTCCCTTCAGAGAATATCCACTCTTTTTTACCCATGTTGTTATCTTTCCTGAAAAGGAGTATCACATCCAGCCTGCACTCTTGGCTCTCCCCAACCAACAGCTTGCAGAAAACAAGTAACATGTTTTGCTGGGTAACTTATATGTCAAACAAGAACACTGACACCATGAGATGGGCCAGAGGTAGCTCATTACACTGTGGTGCTTTCAAAATAAGCAAAGGCAACCTGTGCATTCCATTCAGCTGGACAAACATCCACACAAAAGTAACTGAGCATCACTCTGGGGTGGTTATTCCTTCCCCTTCTGCATCTATCCACAATCCCCAAGCTCACTGGACATTAATCCACATGGACATGAGTCCACATGGTCTTTTTTTGGATACTCTAAAATAAAGGGAATGCACAAACAACAAAATATTCCCCCAGCACAACGAAGATAAAGCCACCTCGTATGTACTCTGCTGTAAAACGTGCACACCAGCAGCTACTGTCTGTGAGATGCAAGCTCACACCCTGGTTTATCACCCAACCTTGCAAAGGAAGAGCAAGCTCTGCAGCCAGCCACTGCCTTAGGGGCCCCGGGTCCTTCCCCAAGCCCCTGGCAGGCTCGTTTCTGGGTAGCTGAGGAACAAACCCCCGTTAGTTACCTAGCACACCAGCTTGTTTCTTTTTATTCCTCCGTCTCCTCTTGCGGGTGGGTTTCAGCCATGGACTGTCCGTCTTCCCTTTCCTCTTCAGCAGCTTCTTCTTGATGCTGGACTCCGAGCTCTGGAGAACCAGAGAGGCCACGTGCACATAAGGCATGTTGGCCCCAGGGGTCCCCTGCGCCCACGGGGACGAGCCCTCCCGCAGCTGGAGCGGGGCGAAAAGGCCCTGAGGAGTGGGGGGGTGAAATCAACTGGTGCTAAGGTGTCTTTAGGGCTCCGAGGAGGAAACACAAGCACACACGTGTGGGTGTATTTCCTGCCATTTCTATCCTGCATGCTTCACTTTCTCTTCCACGTAGGCTCTGACACCACGCTCACTGCAGGAGCAGCTCAGCACCTCTGCACAGTAATGCAGTTAGGCACACGCACGCGTTCAGCTTCTCCCCAGAAAGACTGTGGGGTTTTCAAACCCAAATATTCATGTTGCTCCACAGCCGTGCTAGAAAATGCCAATAAAAAACCCACCTTGCACCTGCAGAGCCACCCTACAGGGTTGGGGTGGACCCAAGGGAACTGAACTCTACAGCAGCAGACCAGCCCTCTCCCTGAGCGAGGTGGCACAGACTAATCATGCAGCAAATATTCACAATCTAAACAGGGTTTGGGTTTTGGTTTAAAAAATATACAGTTGTCTAGGGTGGGTTATCAAAGTCAACATCAGAACAGGGAATGAGGCACCCCAACCCTGTAAGGCAGTCTTCAACACATCAATCACAGAATCCCAGTGTGGTGGGGGATGGAAGGGACCTCTGGAGATCATCTCTTCCAGCCCCCCTGCTCCAGCAGCTCACCCACAGCAGGGTGCCCAGGGTCACAGCCAGGCAGGTTTGGAATCTCTCCAGAGGAGACTCCACAACCTCTCTGGACAGCTGCTCCAGGCTCGGCCACCCTCACACCAAAGACTTTTTTGCTGTGTTCAGATGGAACCTCCTGGCTCCCAGTTGGTGCCCGTTGCCCCTTGTCCTGTCACTGGGCACCACTGACAAGAGTTGGGCCCCATCCCTATCCTCTTGACCCCTGCCCTTTAGACATAGATATGCATTGCTAAAATCCCATCATTAAAATCCCAACTTGACGCTTGGACTGAAACCATCACCTCATGAGGCTCATCCAACTCCCACCAAAGCCACAAAAAACCTCCTGCTGCCATTACCAGTGGCTGGATCAGGCCCTACCTTCACAGGAAGCTGCTGCTGCATCATGCCTTGTTATCCCAGTGAGCAAAGCTGGGCAGAGGTGGCCCTGAGCCCTGGCTCTCTGGGGCAGCTCCACAGCGTGTCTACACTGCCCCTGAACACTGTCCCCAGGCGTGGGCTCAGCTCTGCCCCACCACGTGGCTTCCACCAACTGCATCACGCTGCTTGTGGGGGAGAGGTTTGCATCTGAGCCAGTCCCTGTCTGGGGAACTGACTGACTCACCACATACGAGCTGAGCAAAAACCACCATCTAGGATGTGGAGATAAGACTTGGGAGTTTGGACTTGAGTGCAGGCTCAACGCTTGGTTTGAGCTAACCCTACAGACTGGCCTCAGCTACCCACAGAAAGGGGCAGGCTACACAGGCCCTGCTGCTTGGTCCTCTCTGGCTCTTGCAGTGTCAGAGCACAAGGAACAAGACTCTAAAGAGCTTCAACGATTCCCTTGGTTATAGGAATTTCTGCCTTTGGCTCAAAACATCAAGAAAATGAAGCCAATAAGTTTCTCAAGGTGACTGAAGAGTTGGGGTGCCTTAAATGCTGGCTGCTCAACTTGAAATGCTGTGGAAAGGGAGCAAAATTTTGAAGTAAAGGAGAGGGTGGAGGGCAGAGACAAGCAATGAACAGCAATTTCAATTTGAAAAAAAACCCAGATCAGGTTCTCTTCACTAACCAACTAAAAATAAGAAGTAAAAATCACCAGCAGCTGGTGAAAGTCCTGCCCTAGCACTATAGAGACAACCTCCTAGGGAGAGTATCTGTCTGTCTGTCTGCTATTTGTATGTCTCCCTGCTAGGAGCTGCTTGGCTGGTAGCAGTGGTATGTGGGATCAATGTGAATTCAGGCTGTGGGCTGGGCCAAGGGATTTGGGACCAACTCCACCTGAGCTTGGAAAAGCCATGCAGAGCTTCAGGTTGTCAAGAAAACATTCCTGGCACTTGCCAAGTCCACCTCTGAAGAATTTAAGCACCCTTAAATATTTCTACTAACATTCAAATCATTAAAGCAGTCAAACAGCTTGTTGAAAACAACAAAGAAAAGCCCATTAATTAGCCTCAGAAGGCAATTAATAGTATCACAGATCAGGGTTAAGCACCTTCTGGAAAACAATACTCTGTGTGTGGGTGGTTTCAGAGAGTGAGTTTTGTCACAGAGACATGAAACTACCCAGCTCCACTCGCCTGCTCTTCGTGGCAGGGGTGTGAAGGGGAAATTATTACCAACAGGACACAGGCTGCAAGACACATTTAGCAGCCAGACTTACCAGGTCAGACTCATCTCCATCTTCCTCCTCCTCCCCAGACTCTCCAGACTCTTGCTCCTCCTCAGACTCGCCATCATCAATCTGCAGCCACCATTTGCCCAAGAACAGAAAGAGTCAGGTCAGGTCTCTCCAAGCAGGACCTTCCTCCATCATCCTGCTGTGCTCAGCACCCAGCAGAGCATCCCCTCATCTTCCTGCTGTGCCCCCACCCAGCAGGGCTTCCCCCTATCATCCTGCCGTGCTCAGCACCCAGCCCCAGCCTGCACATGCACAACCAGAATTTCCTCTCCAGGACAAGGACTCCCAGGCTGTTAATTCACATCATGGTACATCCATGGGGATGGGACAGAGGAAAAAACAAGAATATCTAACCCCAGAAGAAAGTTTTCCAACCAAATCTTAACTTCCTTGTTTATCCCAAACCAGCCTCAAGTCTACACTATGTGTCAGGATTGGGAAAAAAATGAACTAAACCAATTTTAGTGCTTTACCAGCCCAGTTACAAGCAAGATTAGGAAAGCAACTCATTGGTTGAGCTTCACTACCACTGCTGGGCTCTCTGCCATCTTGCAGGCTAATAAAGCCTAGAAATGGCCCCAATTCATGCCACTCCTGCCCCTTCAAGTCCTGCCCAGGGCATGTGAATACCTTTCTGGCGTTGTCTGCGTCGGAGGCGCTGTCTTTAGAGGTCCTGTTATCATCTACAGGAAACACAATTGCCTGTTCTGCTCCATGATCATCCTCCTCTTCCAACTCATCAGAGTCTTCCTCTTCAGAGTCTACATCTATGCTTTCCCCATTCACGTGAGGGCTGGCATCCCCCAGGTCCTTTTCACTCTGAAAGTCGTCCAAGCACACGAGCCACAAAGACAAGGTCAATTCACAGGACAGAGCAGCTGAATTCACCCCAGACCACCTCTGTGCTGGGAGCCTGAAAGCTGCCAGGGAAAGCTGGCTACATGTCCCTCCAGAGCTCCTCAGGGCTGCCAGCAGAGCCATGTGTCACCTAACCTTTGCTGATCTGGGGACTGCAGGGCCACCAGGAGCCATTCCAGACTCACGTGGTTGTACAAAGGCTTTATGGGGAGGAGGGCTGCTGGGCAGGAGCCCTCTAATCTTAATTTGAACATGGAAAGGCAGCTCCACCAAGGGCACAAGAAGGTTTCCAGGGAATGCAAAGCAAAGTTACTTACAGAGGGATTATCAGTCCACTCTGTGAAGCCCTTGCATTGTTCTCCTTGAACTCAAAGACCAAAACTTCAGGCCATAGGTTGCAGCAAAAGCAGAATTTCATCAGGAGTGTGTCCCTGCCTAAACCTTTTCAAGCAACCAGTTGTTTCACTCTACAGCCTCAAGCATCAACACTAGACAGTTACCTTGAGGACACCAAAACAAAAAGGGCAGCACATGGGCTGTACCTGAAATCTCTCCAGCTCCACAGGACTCACGGGACAAGAAGGGGAACATTGACTGGAAAACATTTGTTTAAGAGCTGGTATCTGAACAGTCAGGCTGAAAAAGCCATTTTCAAAGCAGCAAGGCTGCTATGGGCAGGATGCTGGTGCCAGAAGGAAGATATAGACTCAGAATGGAAGGTGCTGACTGACAAGCCATCACCTTCACCTTCCTGCACCCACACATGGGGTTGGTGTGCCAGGACAAGGGACGTGCATGGTGACAACAAACACGAGCAGTGGGCTCAGCACTCCCCTTACCTTGGCACCCACAGATGAATGAGTTATGCTCTTGAACATCTCAATCATTGTTCTCTGTTTTAACACTTTGGTCTTTTTCTTGGGAACCAGGCTATAGGTTCCCATTCTCCGTTTTTTCTTCCGAGATACTGCAGCAGCTGGAAAAGAGAAGCAAAAGAAACCCAAAGTTTGCTCAGGAATGAAAAGGAGGGATTGGGAATAGAGGCTGTACTGGGGGGAAACCACATTTGAGGACATGATCTGAGAAAAAGGCTTCCCATTCCAACTAACTTATTAACAAGTCAACCCAAAGATGACAGAGACGTGCATGCAAACACACAAAGAGCTTTCTGCCCGTGCTGAAAACCCACCCATATTCTGAGCATCCTCTCCACACTTCTTCTGGCCCCTACATCACCACACACAATATCAGATCCTTAAATTAGCCTGTGTTTGGCAGTATCACTGATGCTGTAGGAGGCTGAACAGAATCCAGCTTGCTCAAATAGATACTGCAGGGCTAATAATACCAACTTACAACAAAAGGGATCGTCCAAGAACTGAAGAACACACAGGGAAAAGGTACCTTAAATAAAGAACTCTTTGCTGTTTAACCTCATTTCACACCTGCTGTGGAGGTTTGTTTGATTCCTTTCGCAACTTTGATTAAGTCTTAATTTGTTAAGTCTCTTCTGATCAAATCAGGCATCACACCTTGCTGCCTGATGATGGCTTTGGTGAATACACATCAGAAGAACACTCTGTGAAGGCTCTTCAAGAAGAGCCTACAGCAGGGAACAGCAGCTTCAGCACCAGTATTATCATTTGTGGCTGTACAGCCTCTTCCTTGAAAGCATTTCTTCCTCTCCCACTATGATGAAATTTCATCAAAAATCTATCAAGAGACCTCTCCAAAAAACAGTTAACCTAATTACATTTATTGATAAGGATGTAGTTGATGATAACCAGTTGTCATGTCTATACACAAAGTGTCTTAGAATTGATTGAAACATCTCCAGAACGTCAAGCAGGAAGATGGGATGAAAGTGTCTCCTCTAGGAACAAGTTTAAGCAGAAGAGTGAGCCTTGGTGTGGTGGTGCCTGTCAGGGCATGTCTACCTGCCCACGTCACCAGGGAGGGACCTGCAGCCCATGAAACAGGGCAGCAGAGACAGGAGTGTATGGCAGGTGCTCCTTGCAGAGCAGACACTGGTGGACTTCACTTGGGAGGCAACTTGAACAGGGGACTGCAAGAATCACAGAATCACAGAATTGCTTTGGTTGGAAGAGACCTTTAAGATCATCAAGTCTAACCATTAACCCAGCACTGCCAGGACACCACTAACCCACATCCCTCACACCACATCTCCAGAGCTTGGAAACCCCTCCAGGGATGGGGACTCCACCACTGCCCTGGGCAGCCTGGCACAGCCCTGGACAACCCTCTCAGGGAAGAAATTGTTCCTCATATCCAAACTAAACCTCCCCTGGCAAACCTTGAGGGTGTTTCTCCTTGTTCTATCATTTGTTCCTTGGGAGGAGAGGACAGTCACCTCACTGTACCCTGCACAACACCCAGAGGTGACCAGAAGGGAGTCCAGAGGAACAAGCAGCACACCTGCAGTGCAACAGTCACGTGCAGAGAAGTGACTGGATGAAATGGCAGCTGTCAAACGAGGTCTGTGGCAGCAGCCCTACTGCTGCCAGCAGGAGAGGGAAGCCTAAAGGACATCCAGTGGGAAAAAGGGACTAAGAGAGGCTTCAGTCCCTGCTGACATGCCTCCTCTCCCACTCAATCACACAGCCACACGTTTGGGAGCTCACTGCCCATGGGGATTTAACTCTGGCCTTTTCACCTGTCTGCGACTTCGTGGTGGCCACATAGCTCTGGTTCTGAGGTAGTGACTGGTGAAGGCCCGGGAGAGAGGGCAAGGGCAACGGCTTCCCAAACTCCAGCATGTTCTTGTTGCCTTCCTCCTTGGGTTCTTTTTGATCTCTGCTGTCTCTCCCATCTTTGGGGTCTTTACTTGCGTGCTGGAAAACAAAATGCAGTTACATTGAGCCTCTGCATTAAAAAAAACATTAAAAAAGAAAAATCAGAAAATAAATTTAATTCCTTTCTCTAACATATAATCACTTTCATCTGAAGACAAGACCACACATCCAACTCAGAAGCAGACAGGTCCTCCCCTAGCACAGGATGTTCATTTGCCTGAAGCTACCAGACCCTCCCAGCCTGCTGCTCCTTCACTGGTTGCAGGCACTGCCCCTGAAGGTGAACAGTGACCTCAGGGCCAGGTCCAGAGCAGCAGCAGATCATGGCAAGGACCAGACACTGTTTACCCAGGCGTTTGGTTGGCTCTGGAAAAGACCAACAAATGCAGCAAATGCACCTGTTCCCCAAAACACAGCCTGAGTGTGGGTGTCACATCAAGCATGCACGAGACCAGAGTCCTGCAGAGGTGTTTCAGAAGAGCAGGCAGCAGCAGGAAAGGTTCCTTCCTTTTGGCCAGCAAGTCTTAGCCAAGGCTCCCACCTCTAGCCTAGCACCCAACAAACCCCAGACAAAACAGGCATTTCCTTGACATTGCAGGTTCATTCCACAGCACAGACCTGTCCAAGCTGACTTTAACCCAGCTACCAGCACAGGTTCTCCCCATCCAGCTGCAGCAACAACAAACACAGGGCAGGCTACAACTCCTACTGCAAATGAAGGGAATTCTGCACTCCCTGCTGCTGCAGCCAGGCTCCCAGGCACCAAGGCAGCTTGTACTGCTCTGGTTCAGGCTTGTACTCAATGCAAAGTCTCACCCAGCACCTTTGGTCACGGAATCAGCTTCCTGCATCTCCACATCCCACAGTCCTGCACCTTTTCTGGCCACCACTGTACTAACAGGGAGTGGTGATGTGATATTTTAAGCTGGATTTAGAATCATAGAATGGTTTGGGTGGGAAGGGACCATTCAAAGTCATCCAGTCCAACCCCCCTGCAGGGACAGGGACATCTGCAGCTAGAGCAGGGTGCTCAGAGCCCCGGCCAACCTCACCTGGGATGGTTCCAGGGATGGGGCAGTGACCACCTCTCTGGGCAGCCTGGGCCAGGGACTCACCACCCTCAGGATCAACAATTCTTCCTTCTCTCTAGTCTAAATCTCCCCTCTTTTAGCTTAATAACATTGCCCTGCCCCTCGTCCTGCTGCAACAGGCCCTGCTAAAAAGTCTGTCCCCAACTTTCTGACAGGCCCTGTAAAAGTACTGGAAGCCCCCAAGAAGGTCTCCCCAGCTGGAGCCTCCTCCTCTCCAGGCTGAACAACCCCAACTCTCTCAGCCTGGCCTCCCAGCAGAGGGGTTCCAGCCCTGGCATCATTTTTGTGGTCTCCTCTGTTCCCCTTACGTATCTAACAGCTGACCTAACTGCACCCACACCTGCCCACACATCTGTCCTCTCCACTGGCACGCAGGAGGCAGGTCTGGCAGATGCTGCAGAAGGCCAAGAGCACAGTTAGCACATGGCCAGCTCTGTGGTGGCAACGCTTCAGTGCCACTCCACCTGCAGGGAAATGCTTCTCAGGGGACTTCTGAAGCAACAGCTGAAACACCAAAACCAGAAAGAGGAATCCAGGCAAAAGAAAGGAAGGAATGAAAAGCAGCAAGCCATAAAACTGCTCTTGAAAAGTCCAGGTTCAGTTCTTAGTCACTGCTTCCAAGTAATGTGACCTTGTGAACAAACGAGGCAGCGACTGCTTCTCCTAATTACAGCTCTGCCACGTGCAGGCTGCTGGCAGAGAGTGAGGACGTGGTCATGGGCAGAGAAGCTATAATGAGAATCAGAAATGACCTGCACAAAAAGGCCATCAAGTGGCCAATGATTCCTGCATCAAGCCCATAACTCATGGCTGAATTGCCACATCTTTTCTTAAAAGGCATCTAGTCTTGGATTAACGATTTCAAGGATGAAAAATCCACCAGATCCTTTGGTATGCTGATCAATTGCTCTCACTGTCAAATAAATTAAATGCATTAAGCTTTATCAACTAAATTAAAAAGCCCTGTATCATCAGAAACTCTCTCTCCAAGCACATACTTATGGATTATGAGCAAGCTGGTTTTTTCTTTTTTAAAGTTTCTCTTCGATAAGTTTAATAGAATGAACAAATGAAGTGTCCACAGGATCATTTTCTGGATCACTCCTGAGCCTGCTTCCAGTTCTTCTACCCTTTAAAAAAAAAGGTCCATCAGGAGTGCTGGGCACTGTATGCCAGCAAAAGGCTCAACAACACTATTTATACCTCTTAAAAGTCCTGAGTTTATAGACCTAAAGGTTGATGGTAACTCTTGACTACAAGGTTATTCTGAGAACTCCCAATTCCCCTGAAACAGCCACTGCCTTCCATTTTTAACTTAAAATTAGAGAAATGAGCTCAGGAGGGGCAGATCTGACGCAGAGTTCCTTGCAACAGGGTGTGTAAGGGCTGCATTTTTTTCCCCTTTAAGTGCAGGTTCTTGCAACTGGTCTCTGACAAAACTTCCCCTTACTCCCAAACATCAAGAATTCACATTCAGACCATGCCAGAACATTTGGAAGAACACAAACAAATTTTAAATGAAAAAGTAGTATGTTATTAGCTTGGGGTTTTTCCCTCCCCCTGTAATTACAATAAGGAAATAAAAAATCTTCAATGGGGCAGCGTGACAACTGCTAAATGTGACTTTTTCATGGCAATTACAGTAAAGCAGGTTTTAAATCAAATTAAGCCTTGGGAGATCTGGATTGTTACTTGGAGGCGTGTGCAGCAATGCTACAGAGCAAGAATTCCTGCAGGGAGGTGACCAGGTCACTTGGGAAGCCTGAGAGCACGAGGAGCTGAGTAAATCAGCAGTAACACATACATCTCTCTTACACACTTGTGTATCTCTTCTCATTTCTAACATCTCTGAGTTCTGCCAGTTCTTTAATTTGAGCCTGTAGGTCCAGCCCACCCTGGCCTGCTACACTGAGCTGTTATGCTCTGCTCTATCTGCTCCAAATCTAAACACTCCCACAAAAGAGGCTTTGCTAATCTAGCACACTGCTCTGCTGGGAAGTGTCTTCTTCCTTCAGACCCCACCACGTTGGCTAAGAGCTGGTTCAAGCACACCCAGGCCCTTCCTTGCAGGGCTATTCCACTTCTGCTGCCCAGGTGACACCTCCCAGCAGAGGAGAGCAGGCAGGTCCAAAGCAAAGAAGCAACAGCCAAGGATGGACTGTGGATTTGGGAGCAGGGTGAGCAGGTGCTGTAGCATCACAGACTCCTCTCAAAGCACAACAGAAACAAGAAGCTGCCATGATCCATCTAAACACCAAGCTCACAGATCCACCTGGGAGGCCCCAGCACCATCAGGGACTTCTCCAAACACTGCCCATCCATTTAGCTCTGGAGATTTTCCTGCCAGGGAAAAGGCTGTCCAAGGAAAACCCCAGACAAAGGTTCTCCTGCAGGACAGGCAGAGCAGCTGCCTCCAGCCCACCCCGTGCCCCAGCCCCAGGGTGACAGGACAAAGCTCTAAGCCCCTCTGTGGGCTATTTGGTCACTTTGACAGCTCACAGTAATTCACCCTCCTGTCACCTGCCACCTTCTTCCAGTTCATGGTTCTTCTTCTCCCTGTTCCTAGCACAAGAAGCAGCATCAAGCAGGTATCTGTAAAACTGCCTGCAGCTCCCTGTCATCAGCTTGCTTCCAGAGGGGTCTGGACAAGCTTGAGAAGTGTGACAGTGTGGACCTCACGAAGTTCAACAAAGCCAAGTGCAAGGTCCTGCTCCTACACTGGGCAGGCCCTGGTATCAATCCAGGCTGGGGGTGCAGGGCTGGAGAGCAGCCCTGGGGAGAAGGCCCTGGGGGTGCTGGGGGTGAGGAGCTGGCCAGGAGCCCCCCCAGCCTGGGCTGCCCCCCCAGCAGTGTGGGCAGCAGGGCAGGGAGGGGATCCTGCCCCTCTGCCAGCTCTGTGAGACCCCCCTGCAGTGCTGGGGCAGCTCTGGAGTCCTCAGCACAGCAGAGCCAGGGACCTGCTGGAGCGGGGCCAGAGGAGCCCCAGCCATGCCCCGAGGGGGGAACCCCTCTGCTGGGAGCCCAGCAGGAGAGAGTTGGGCTGGGGCAGCCACAGAGGAGAAGGGGGCTGGTTTTAAACTAAAAGAGGGAGATTTAGACTAGAGAGAAGGAAGAAATTCCTTACTGTGAGGCTGGTGAGCCCCTGGCCCAGGCTGCCCAGAGAGGTGGTCACTGCCCCATCCCTGGAACCCTCCCAGGGGAGGTTGGATGGAGCTCTGAGCACCCTGCTCTAGCTGCAGATGTCCCTGCTCAGTGCAGGGGGGTGGACTGGATGACTTTGAATGGTCCCTTCCCACCCAAACCATCCCATCATTCTAAATCCAAGCAAACTCTTGCTTCTTGGCTTACAGCCTCTCTGACCTTTTCCCAGGAGAGGACACTTGTGCTGGCAGAGCACAGAGGGGCTTAGCAGGTAGCAGATATAACAATCCTCAGGGAGCTGACTGCTGGTCAACATCTCCTCAGCCAATGTGCTGTAACAAATCCTAACAGAAGATCCAGAATGCTCTGCAGAGCTGGAGCCTGCCCCAGGAGCAGCCATGCCAGGGAAGTGATGCACAGCTTCCAGGCAGCTCCTGGGCGTGGACTGCCTGCTAGCAACACTCATGAGGGCACACACACTCTGAGGGTTTTTAACTGCTTTTTTAACTGAGCAGCCTCTTCTGCTCAGAAACTGGATGAAGAACATCCTCCTTCACTTCACCAAATGAACACCCAGGAGAGCAGAGGTCCTTTCACCTAACCCCTACATGGGCTCTCCTGCAAACAGCAGCATTAGAAGTGAGAAGCACTATTCCTGACTCTGAATAAACTCCATTGCTGTGTGTGATCCTTCTCCAAAACAGCCATGGACTTCTTATTCTTTCCTTAATTACATTCAACAGCTAAGCACAGTTTCCATCTGTAAATGGAGAGAAGCAGGGTGAGGAGAACCCTGTGCAAAGGAGCTCCCTGTGTTCACATGTCCTCACCACCACACGTGTGGGCCACTGGAGGCCAAGAAAGGACCAAAAATGACAGAGAGAAGCTGTGTTAGTAATGTCCTAATTCCTTGCAGCTTCTCAGGTGCTATCAGCTCATCCTCTGCAGAAGGATCACTGTTTCTTGCTGGGCATTGCAAGGAGCAGTGAAGAACCTGAAGACAGCTATTCCAAGGCTCAGGCCAACGTTCCCAGAGATGCCTGTGGCTAGAAATAGAAAAACTGGGACCAGAACTATGTCCAGCACCACTGTGAGAAAAACAGTCAAGAAAACAGCTTAGACTGGGACAAGAACTCAGTATTTTATGTGTGTACAGAAATTAGAATGCTTTCCACCTTTCAATGGACTCAACCATGTTTCTATTATTGTGCAGAAGTCACCTCCAGCAGCAGTGAGAATTGCAGCCTGGTTTGGGTTGGAAGGGACCTTAAAGCTCATCCAGCCCACCCCCCTGCCATGGGCAGGGACATCCTCCACTAGAGCAGGTTGCTCAAAGCCCCATCCAACCTCACCTTAAGCACTTCTAGGGATGGGGCATTCACAGCTTCTTCTGGGGAACTTGTTCTCACCACCCTCACAGTGAGGAATTTACTAAAAATGGCAAAACACAGAATATCTTCCTCTTTTTTTTCCAAAAGAAAAACACACAGAACAAACCAACCTTGCTAATTAAGCCTGATGTTGGTGTGACAGACCATACATGGTGTTCTCCCCACACCCCAGCAATGAAGAGGCCTTTCTGTTACCCAAGCAAGCAAGCTATCAATGACCAAAGAGAAACCACACCAGAACTCCATCATGTGCTGGTGCAAGGATGCTGCCAGGGGCCCTGCAGGTCCTGCTTCAGAGCAGGGCAGCTCTGAAGAGCACTGCAGAAGAGCTGCCCAACACCCTGAACCAGCTCCAGCTTAGACACATCAGCTGCCTTAGCTCTCTTCCTGTAAGGAATTTCACCCAGTATGAGCTTGGAACCAAAGCCAAGTAGCCAAGAGGACTAAGCTAACCACCACTGCCACCAGGCAACATGGCAGCTGTCACACAGCAACCTTCTCCTCTCCAGCCATCATCCACAGGTTTGGACCAGGGGAAAAAAAAACTGGGGAATGATATTTAAGGGAGAAGTATCAGTCTGCTATACAAAAAAAATTATCACAAGCAGGTGACAGTGTCTGTAGGAGCTGGCGTGGTGCTACTCTCCCTTTTCTCCTGCACAATTATACTTTTCACTACCAACTTCCAGCAGAGCTGCCAGGGGATCCTGACCACTGCAGCAAGAGCAACCTCCATGGCTTTGGACTTCATCTAGACCAGAGAAGCTGCAAGGCTGATCCACCTATTAACATCCTTTCACCTGCAGATGAACACATGCCCTTTGAAGAGGGATTCCAATGGGACTTGATGGCAATTGCACTGATTTGTGTGAGGCCACATATCTGCACAAAATCACAGTGGTTTAGGCTGCCAGGGAGACCTGCCTGAGTGTAGGTGTTCCTAAACCAAGCCACAAACCTCCATTTAATGGTTTTCTGACCCAGCATCACTCAGAGGTGTGGACTTCGCAGGGTCACGGGGAGAGATCTCACTCCTCACCCCTGTTCCCTCCCAGATCAAGCAGCTCCTGGGGAAGGGAGTGCCACACATCAGTCAAACCAAACCAGGGTGGCTCAAAGCAGTTTCCACAGCAAGCCTCCTGACAGCAGTAGGTCTGCTGGGGCCCTGGGAGCATCAGTGCTGCAGGCTGTGCTCAGCAGTGTGAGCATAACCCATTAAATGTGACACTGAAAGCACTGCACAGCAGCCACTCGCCACCTCCCTCTGCAGTGAACCCTCTGGGGAAGTCCACTGGTAGCCTCTGGGCTCACCATCCCTGAAGGAGATCTCCCAGAGAGGACATTTAACTGTGGCCAGGCTCACACAGATGCACTGCACACTTTCAGCCTGCCCGTGCCCACCCGGGTACCCCTCTGGAGAGAGTCCTCCAGGGGTCCCCTCTCTAGGTTCAGACAAGCCAACAGCAGCACTTGCAGTCAGATGGAGAGCTCCATTTACTACAGCCTTTCACTTAGAATCACAGAATGATTCTGGTTAGAAGAGACCTTTAAGATCACAAAGTCTAACCATTAACCCAGCACTGCCAGGTCACCACTAAACCATGGACCCCAGCACCACATCTCCACAGCTTGGAAACCCCTCCAGAGATGGGGACTCCATCACTGCCCTGGGCAGCCTGGCACAGCCCTGGGCAACCCTTGCAAGGAAGAAATTTTCCCTAAGGTGCAACCTAAACCTCCCCTGGTGCAATTTGAGGTCATTTCCTCTTGTCCTATCACTTGTTCCCTGGGAGCAGAGCCCGACCCCCCCTGGCTCCAGGCTCCTGTCAGGAGCTGTGCAGAGCCAGAAGGTCTCCCCTGAGCCTCCTTTGCTCCAGGCTCAGCACCCCCAGCTCCCTCAGCTGCTTCTCACCAGACTTCTGCTCCAGATCCCTTTTTATTTATTTTTGGGTTTTTTTTCCCCTTGAGGAGACAATCACCATCCTATTAGGACCTGCCCTTTATTTTGAATTTTCTGCATATTAGAGGGCCTGAGCCTGCTGAGGAACCCCAGACACCTACAAACCACCTGCCTGGCCCCAGGAGATGAACACAGGACAACCTTAAGCCAGAAGTTCCTGCAAAGCAACCCCCAGACCACATCAGCACACCACTGCAGGGCTGCTGGGCACTGACACAGAACACAACACTCCACAGCAGCACAGCACCCGTGGGCACTCAGAAGGCAAGCAGCCCACTGGGCCTGGAGTCACATATTTAGTGGCAACACTGCTTAAAAGTACAGTCTGATGAGTATTGGCAAAAACACCAACACAAGCAAAGCATCTCCTGCTCCAAGGTCCTCCCTCCTGCCAGGGCTTTGTCTCCCCTGCTTACACTGTCCCCTGTGTTTTGGGCTCCCATTGTGAATCAGGCTGAGATCCTGATTTCATGGATTTTTGCACTATTTCTTCCCACAGTTCAGTTCCCCTGACCCAGTCCTCTGCACAACATGAAAAAACACCACCAGAGACACACAGCTCACACTACAGCCTCGTGGTGACCAGCTAAAGAATGGACCCACGACCCAGGATTCCCAATTCAGCCATCTGCTCCTGCTATCTCAGAAGATAACCATGGGATGCTTTCACTACCTTCATCATCCCTTATCCCTTCCAGGCACCTCTTAGTGATGCTAAGCTCAGAAACTGGAGTTTCCAACCAGGAGGAACCTTCTCCAAACACAGAAACACACACACATGCCTTTCAGACTGTTGCCTGACCCTGGAAACTTTTAGATTCTTAATAGGGTTGTAAATGGATTAGGAAGGAAAGAAAGACTCTTCCAAAAGGTGCAATGCTCGTGGTACTGCAGTGCTGAGAGGGGGAGCAGCAACGATGCTATCACCAACTCTTCTGAGGTCTCTGCTCAAAAACCACCTTAACATGCAACAACCCCAATTAAAATTGTCACCTGTTTCAGATTCAGCTTCAATCCCAATTCAGGAAGCAACTCCTAAACAGAGAAAAAGCTGGTTAACTTGGCGAGAAAAAGAGTTTATTCCTTTCAAAGACTACTTTTTTTCCTTTCAAAAGGCTACTGAGGTCCCCTGACAGCTACTGGGTTACAGAAAATAACTTTTTGACCCCAGTGTATTTCTGTGAGAGCCATGAGGAACAAATGTTTACAGTTTACAGGCAATAAAACACGTTCCCCCCTCTCCCTCCCAGACAACACAGGTCTGCAAGAACAGTTCACCAAGAAAATAACAAGATTGTTGGCTTAAAACTCAAAAAATATTAGCAAAGAAAAGTACTGTGTCCTCTTAACATCAACTTCTGGGTGATTTCCACAACTCATTTCCTGGAATACAGCACCTGCCCTCGTGGTGTTCTCAAAGGGGAAAAGGTGTGAACGTGGAGGCTGGTGCATGAGAAGTTACTGCAAGCTCTGCTGATGAGCCTCTTATAAGCAGCTCACCAAAGAAATAATCAGGACAGACAAATAACTAGCAAGGACTTCTCTGCTACTCAAAACAGCACGTCAATTTGAAAGACAATAGGGGAAAATTAGGTAGCAATTATCAGGAAGGCTGAACGAAGCAGATGTTTTATTGTCTTGCAGAAACGAGATCAAATCTTGGGTTCACATTGGAGGCAGAGGCTTGAGCAGAGAACATGAGAACAGCCTCTTCTTCCCACCCTCCTGGCACATTTGATTTCCCTATTTTAAGCCCGAGGGAAACGGCCAGAGGTGCTGAGGACCATCGATGCACTTTCTAGAACAGCCCAATAACTGCAGGCTTTGGATTTTGAAGCTGCTGTTACTGTGTGAACAAATAATGATCACCAGCATCACCCCAGCAGCAGCTTCGACAGACAAACCTTGAAGCCCGAGGGGCTGCGTGAAAATATTCTTCTGATGTATCATAAAATATGAATGAGGAAAACATTCCCTCCTAGCCCAGCACTCCTCTTTTAGACAGGAACTGCCTCTTGCAACTGCTCAGCCCCGAGGGACCTCTCCCTGTCAAATTCTGCCAGGGTCTGGGGGCTTGCCCAGCCTAATGTAGGGGCACGTTACACCCACGTGTAAGCTGCGAGGTCACTTTGGCTGCAAGGTCCTGGCTGGGTCAGAGACAGCCTGCCATGAGATCTGCCCCAGCCCCCACGTGTGGCATCTGGGCATCCCCCCTCGCTCACCAGAGAGCACAGTGGGGGTGCCAGAGCCAGAGAACTCACTGCAGTGGGGGAGAGGAAACCTGTGGTTTGGGAGAGGGGCTGGGAAACGGTGGCGGGTGTGGTTCCTGCCCTGCTGGTGGCTGGGTGCCCACAGGGTGCTCTCTGGACTCCCACCTGCTCCTGCAGGCACAGGTGGTGGTGCCACCTCTCCCCACCTGTGGCTGGCCAGCTGCCACCCGACCTGTTCTGCTCTGTTTCCCTGCTCCAGACCACAGAGACTGGCAGCTCTGAGCCCTCCACCCCACCCCACTGCTGTGCTGCAGCGTGGGGGACAGCTGAGGATCACTTGGCATTTGCTGGTAGCTTACAGTGATCCATGACAGGAACTGTTACAGAGCTGGAGCAGCTTCCTGTTCATTTCTGGGTGGGACCCACTGCCAGGCAGGGCCCACAACCCTTGCCTTGACCTAGACCTCGAGGGCAGTCTCTCTCCAGCTTTAGATATAGCCCAATGAGAGGATCTAGCTCACTGTAGGTAAATAAAAACCACCAGCAGGGCTGGAGACCCAAGTGCTTGTAGTGGAGATCTGCCTGTTCCAGTAGCTATCCCCCACCTTGGGCAAAAGAACCAAAATTAACCAAAAGAAGCCAACTTAGCCAATGACAAAGAATGGCCCATTTCTATTCACCCCTCTACAACATGAACACACCAGGTGACTTGGCACCTCCTTAAAAAGAAAAAAGGCAGAGCTCTGTTTTATTACGTGATGGTAAATCCACCCCTAAGGATTCTGGAGGGAATTCTGAACAAGCCACACGACTGCAGGCAAAATACAGAGAGAGAGAGTGAAAACATCATCTGGTTTCCTACTGTAAGAACACAGCAATGCAATCAGGTTGGCTAACACAGCAGCTTCTCAACAGCTTCCAGGCTTAGGAGAAGCCTCGAGTTAACATGCCATGCTTAATTACTTTGGGGTCAAACTTTTAAGAAATCTAATTTGCTTCCCGAGCAGCTCTGGATTTCAGCTGATGAGCCACACAGCCAAGAGAGCAAAGCCACTCAGAGTCTCACTTGGATCTGCTGGAGAAGGTAATGGGTCAATTATATATTTAGAAACACACTGGAGAACAGAGCTGCTGGTGGCCGGGTGACTCTGTTTTACCACCTCTGGCTCTCTGTACGAAATGAAACCCTTAGCTGTATTTTTACAGAATAAAGGAATCAATCCACTCAGTGGGACAGCCCTGAGTTAGGGTGATCCTAGGCAGCTCAGTGTCCCCCTCGCCCACTCAGAGACAGCCCAGAGCAAGCAGAGCAGCACGTATACATTACCAGGCTGGGGGTGGGTTTAGGCATTGTCTTCCGTGCTCTGTGGACCTTGACTTCAGTGTTAGCAGCGGTGGCTTTTTTAGCATCCATGTCCTTACTGCCCTCCCCGAGCTTGGCTGGCATCGTGGCTTGCATCTGAGAAAAGGAGCCCACAGTTCTCCCTTTGCTTGCTCCTCCTGGAAGGGTTTTTGCAGCATGGCCGGTGAGAGAAGCAAAGGTGCTGGTAGTCCTTAGAGGTTGCTCCTGTGCCATCTGCTTGGTTAGAATATATCCATTGCTCCCTGTTACAGAAGTCTGTGTGAAGTCATTAGCTTTCATATGGTTTTGCTTCCCAGTCTCACCATCTCGTTCAGAAATGCCATTTTCTGCTATCCTATTTAATTTAGTACTGGAGTCCTGCTGGCTCACTTTCGTATTGTCCTGAGTGTTTTTAGCTGGGTTTGGGTGGCCACCAGCTTCGCTGTGCTCACAGGAACCGTTGGTTTCACCGTCTACCGCCAGTTTGGGTTCCCCCACTTGCTTTTCTGTAGCACTTTCATCTGCAGCCATGGCATTAAACCCTGGAGAAAGAGGGAGGATAAGGTGGAAGAGAGGAGAGAGAAAAGGTCACAAGTGGTATCAAAACTTCAAAGAGAATCATAGAA
>NW_008618889.1:5931-6133 GCF_000691845.1 Merops nubicus | reverse complement strand
CCAGAGCCATCCCAGCTCCCTGCTCCCCCCACATCTCCTCACTCCCCCAGTGCCCAGGTCACTGCTGGGGGTTCACCTTTACACCCTAACACAGGAAAACGCTCTGGGATGAGCTGGGATGTGCTGCAGCTCAGCCCCATCCCAGCAGGACACACGGACACGTGGATGAGCAGCCTTGCTGGGACCCTTCCTCACAACCCCC
>NW_008618889.1:0-5866 GCF_000691845.1 Merops nubicus | reverse complement strand
CAGGATGCTGCCGACAGCCGCTTCCGACATGTTTCCATCCTCCATGCTCCCTCTTTTCCTGCTCTTCCCTTCCCCGTGCTCACCAGGGGATCTCCATCCATGCTGCTCATCCCAGGGAGATCTGAGCCTCTCCCCCTGAGATGCCACCACCCGCTCCTGGCACCTTTTCTGGCACCAACCATTCCCACCCGCTGATCCCTCCCCGTGCTCACGGACCAGCTGCTGACTCACAATCCCACCCAGGCGGTGGGAACAGCAGCCACCCAAATTCAGGGGGTGAAGACAACCCCACGAAGCCCAGCTGGGGGTTTCGGGGAGGGGAAACATGGTGACATCTACTCGTGGGGACCTTCTCGTTGTTTTTCCCAGCCATCACCCTGGTGAAAACATCCTGGGAGCTGGACACTCGGCCCTTCAGCAGCACCTCAAGCCCCTTTCCCCCTCTGGCCACTCAAGACTTTCTCAGCAGATAATTTCTCTTCTCCTCTGTACCATTTAATTAAAAGTTAACACGCGCTTTCTAAAGCAGGAGCCTGCTAAGCAAGCCCTTTGTTAAGAGCTTAATTATATCCTCGTTTGTTGCTGCAATATAACATCGCCGCGGCCAAGAGGAAAGTCCTTGAGGAAGCTCAGATTTATGCCTCCCCTGTTCCTGGGAGCAGGAGCAGCTACTCCAGCTCCTGGAGATGGCTCTGACAAAGCCTGACCCTGCACATGGTGCAGACACGGCGAGAGCCTGTGGTGAGAGCCCAGGTCACAGTCTCTTGAAGGCTGGAGGGGGTGCTGGCCTGACCCCGAGCTGCTGTACCCCCCAGCTCTGCCAGAGCCCCCTGACGTTCAACCCGGGTTTAAACCCTTTCTTCCTCAAAAGAAAGCTGAATACTGAAGTGCTGAGAGGTGCCGGATTTCAGGAGGGGCAGTTGCAATGAGCAGCCCCAGCATCATTCCCCTGCTTGATGCTGCTGCTCGGCTGGGGACAGGGATGGAGGGGCTCAGCTCCACGTCCTGGGAGCCCAGGAAAGGATGCCCAATAGACAGGGCACAGGTGCCAGCCACACAGCAGCACGTGCAATGCAAACTACCCCCCTGTGGTACCACATGCACTGATGTGGGAAGAGAGAGGGGCAAAAAGGTGTAAGAAAAAGGAAAGGAGCTGTGCTGTGTGCCCACTGCTGGTCAGGATTGACCCCCAGCCTCCCCAAAACTGAGCACTGCCGATACAGCCTCAACGCCCCGGAGTGTGCTGCTGCAGGAAGGACAGCAAAACCTGTTGTGTGCAGGCAGTTACACAAGGCTGATGCAATCGCACTGGCATTAACACTTCTCCACCAGGCAACCAAGGCCCCACCAGTCCCAAACTGGTGCGGGGTGGGGGCTGACAGCATCCCCTGCCTGAGTGTCTGCCGTTGGGAAAGCCCTCTGCTGGCATCGCTGCCCTTTCACGCGGCGCCTGGGGTTGGCAGAACTGCCTTTCCTGCCAGGAAAAGCCCCAGTTTGGGTTCCCAGCCCTGCCTGCCAGGCTGCTGCCCTGCCAGCTCAGTCACCACCGGGCTGCCCAACCCAAGCAGAGAACCCAGCAGGGCCAGCACGGCGGGTGAGGGCTGAGCGGAGCCTCCTCTGCCCCCTGCCCCGCCAGGAGGATTTGGGGAGCCCTCGTTCTGTGCTGGGGGTGGGGGGCGGGCCGTGACCTGCCCTTCCCACCGAGGAGGGTCGGGTGGCTCTGCTGGAGCTGTCAGCCCACACCCACTGACTTCACCACTCCCCACGCCCACCCCACGGGTTCTAGATGTGCCGACAAGGACGCGGCGCCGAGGACGACGCGGCTCGGTGCACGTGCCAGATCGTAGATAGGCAGGAGCAGGAACAACAACTCCCAGCACCCGAGCCAGCTGCCCCAGCACCCCCCTGGGAGCAGGGTGCCCCCGTGTCCCGTCCCTGCTGGCTCCCAGTTGGCTGCCCTGGGTGCCGGGATTCACGCACACCTTGTTTTGTGCTGGTCCCTCTTTGATTTGCTGCCAGATCTGATGGCCCAGAACCCATCTGCGTGAGCTCACCTCTTTGGGTTGCTGCTTTCCGGCTTGCTGCTGTGTCAATAGCTGCAGGTGAAGCTGCTCCTGTTGCTTCTTGTAGTATTCCTGCAACTGGGAGGGTTGGAAGGGGAGAGAACAGCTCGGATTAGCAGCAGAAACACCTTGTTTGCATCTCCCTGCCTGGCACTGCCCCGTGCCCAGCATTGGGCTTTGCTAGAGCCACGCCAGCTCCTGGCACCGTGCCGGCAGGGCAGGCTCCTGGCTGCAGGTCGGGAGGGAAAGCACCCTCTGAAGGAGTCACAGCTGTAGAACAAACCCTGGGTACACGCCTCGAAGGGCTCTGGGTCCCCACAGTGAGTAAAATCCCTGGCAACCACTGATCTGGGTGCCCTGGCTGCCTGGCATGGCCCGCCCAGGAGCCCCCATGCTGCCTGGCCCCAGGGAGGAGGGTCCCAGCCCCCCAGCCCAGTAATTCCTGTGTGCCCCATGGGCTTTGCAGCTGCACTGCGGGGAGGTTTGCTCAGTGGGGGGATGTGAAACACCAGGAGGTGGGTGAACCCCTTGACAGAAGCAGGCTGGGCACACTGGCATGTAACACAGTGTTTCAGCAGCTGAGGAACCCCATTTTCAGCATGGTGGGACCCCAAAACACCCCTGGCAAGCATTTCATTGAATCACGGAATGGGTTAGGTTGGAAGGGATCCTAGAGATCATCTCATCCAACCTCCCTGCCATGGGACACCTCTCAACTAGACCAGGTTGCTCAAGGCCTTGAACACTTCCAGGGAGGGGCATCCACAATCTCTCTGGGCAAACTGTTCCAGAGTCTCACCACCCTCAGACTGAAGAACTTTTTCTTAAGATCCAGTCTAAACCTACTGTCCTTCAGTTTAAAACCAGTTTCCCTTGTCCTCTTGCTGGACACTTGTGAAATTCCCTCTCCAGCCTCCCTGTAGGTTCCCTTCAGGTACTGGAAGCAGTTCTAAGGTCCCTTGGAGCCTTCTCTTCTCCAGGCTGAACAATCCCAGTCCCTCAGCCTGTCCTCACAGCAGAGATGCTCCAGCCCTGGGATCATCTTTGTGGCCTCCTCTGGACTCGTTCCAACAGCTCTATGTCCCTTTTTCAAGAGCTGAGGGCTCCCAGCTGGGAAGGGACCAGGAGCAGCCACGGCTCCTGGTCTGGCTGGTGCAACCACAGGAGTGCTGGGGGTCAGACCTGCACCCTCTTCATGGGCAAAGGAGCAGGGAGCTCGGCTCCTCGCAGGGCCCAGGGCAAAGCAGAGGGGTTTGCTGGGCCAGTAAAGAGAGAAAAAACCCACCCAAGAGGCTCCCAGCCCGCAGAAGGCAGCCCCAGGACCTGCCGGCGCTGCCGCCAGCTCTGGCCCCAGCCCCTAAATAAACCCTGGGTGATGGATTTGCTGGGCACGGGGCAGGGGGGGCAGAGGCACGGGGAGGTCAGCGAGCCCCGGCGGCCCCCTCCCAGGCTCAGGGGCTCCGGAATGCCCCTTTGGATGCCGGGAAGCCTTTATCAGCTCGGGGCTGACAGCGCTGACAGCAGCAACTTTGCTTTTTCTGTCGGGGAACAGGTTTGGAAGGGCTGGGTGTTTACCCAAAAGCCAATCACAGCCAGGTCCCTGCAGCATGGTCGAGCGAGGCTGCGGGAACATTGGGTCAGGGGTGAGAGGTGTGATGTTTGGTTTTCTTCTGGTGGAGAATGCGAGCTATTCCGGCCTGGGTTGTTTAATTTGCAGTCAAACGTGTTTCTTTATCCGGCTCCAAAGAGGCTCGGGAGAAGGACCCACCCAGGGTAGTGTTTACCCTTTGTTCTTTCCCTGGGGCCAACCTTGAATCCTTATCAGGCTGTTTGGAGTAAACAGGTACTGTAGGCAGGAGGAAGGGTGTGGAGGATGCTTGTGGGATTTCTCCTTCGCTCCCTCCCGCCGGCGAGAGCTGTTTGCCCAAGCAGACCTGTTTTGTTTCGGAGCTGAGGTTTGGTTTGGGTTTTTTTTTTCCTTCTGCTCTTTTTTCTTCCCTCCCTGTTCGTTTTACGTTTAATGGAGAGCTCCACAGAAACCAAGAGGGGCCATGAGAAACAAACCCACGTGCTCAGGTCTGCAGCCAGACCCAGGAACCTGCCCCCAAGCCCAGGCAGTAGCCACAGGGGATCTGCTTGGGGTCTGTCGAGCCAAGAGCATCCACCCTGACCCCAGCTCTCCCCAGGAGCCAGCCAGCCCCAAAACAGCCTTCCTGTGGGAGCTTTCTGGGCTTTGAGACCCTGACTCAGCAGCAGCAGCCAGCTTTGCACCCACAGCTCTTTTCATCCAGGTATGGACATGCTGGGAATCCCCAGGGAAAGACGGGAGGAACGCAGGAGCTCAGGGAGGAAAGAACCCATCTGCCTGCCCCCAGCAAGCTCCAGCTCTTGGCTGGACCCAGCCGAGGCCCAGGCAGCCTGGGCCCAGCATTACCTGTTGCAGCATTATCGCCTGCTGCTGCTGCAGGAGGGCCTGGAGCTGGGGTGGGGAGAGGATCTGCTGCATCTGCTGCGGCGTGATCATCTGCGGGGACATCATGGCCACGGACACGGGGACCTGCAGAGAGGAAGGAGATGTCAGCACTCCCCATTCCAACCCTAGGAAACCCTCTCCAAATGCTGACAACCTCCAAATGCCCCCCCGGCTCTCCTGGGGTACGCCTTCCATCACTTTTGGGTGAAGCCCCTGACCACCAGTCTGTCCTGGCACACTGGGGCAGAACAATGGCACAGAGGTACTCTGTGGTGCCTCTGGCATCAGGGTGAAGCTGCCCAAACCACAAGCTTGGTCCACCTCGAGGGCAGGATGATCTCTGCCCTCAGGGTCTTCTTTAAATGCAGCTTCCTGGGGGAATTTGGCATTGAGAAGAGCCAGTGGCACATGGGCAACCAGCTCCAAACCACAGCTCCCACCCCTGGGGTGAGCAGGGGAAAGGTGCTGGGCACCTCTCCTTTCCTCAGGATCCCAGAGGATGCAGGGAGGAGGGAAACGCCAAGGAAAGAGGAGAAGATACCGATCACCCAAATAACTTTGCAAAGCAGAGCAGGGAGGAAGAGGTTACCAGTTTTTCCACAGACACATCAAAGCTTTACCTCCAGTTGACACCAGTAACTCACGTAATTACCATGCCAAGCGGAGGGAGGGCTAAGAGAACCTGCCAACCCCTGCCTTTGGTTATCCTAACACGGGCCCACGCCCCCGCGGCCAAGCGCTGGAGGAGGTGTCGGTGATGGATCCCAGCCCCACTGGGCCTGCCCAGGGGGAGCAAGGCTGCCCTCCCAACCACAGCCACCAAGGGCCACTCGTCCCAGCCCTCTGCCGACCCCACTGGCCCACAGCCCTTCCCAAGGCTCCGGGCAGGGTTATGGCTTTGCTGTAATTTAAGAACCCTTCCCAGACGGTCCCTTTTCCTAGGAAGCAGATGGCTGGGGCTGGTTGGGAGCAGGGGAGTCTGTGAGTCACCAGCACCCTCCTGCTTGCCACTGCCTGGTAGCCTTGGGCTCCTCAAGGGCACATCAGGAGGAGGCAGCTGCTGGGCACGTGGGATGTGGCAGAGCCTGAGCCAGACTCCTGATGCCAACCCAGGACCCAATTTTGACCTGAAGCAGACGGCTTCTCATCCCCTCAGTCCAAGTTCTCAGGACCTCAGAGAGCAAGGGACAGAGAAACAAAGCGACTGGCTTCAGAGCACCCAGCAAAGCCCAAACGAGAGCCTGGTACCCAGACACCCACGCCAGACACCCCGGCTGCCCATCCTGGGGGCTGCCCCCTCCCTCCAGCCAGCCGGGTGGGACACAGAGGA
>NW_008618888.1:5898-12279 GCF_000691845.1 Merops nubicus | reverse complement strand
TGGCCTGGTTGAACCTCATCCCAGTGGACTCTGCTCCCAGGGGTTGCTGGAATTCCAGGGATTTCCCCCAGCCTGTGGGTGCTGTCACAGTGTTGTCACACCAGCCCTGAGCTCACACGACAAGAGTTTTGCACCATCACACAGAACATGAGTCAGAACCAGCTCAGGGGGGTGTCCAGGTGAGTCCCTCCCAGGTACAGCTCCAGGGCTGTCACTGAGCCACTCCCCGGATGCTTCCAACCCTCTGGCATCATCTCAGCACCTCTGGATGTCTTTGGAGCCAGTTTCCTCCCTCCCTGTGCTTCCAGCAACGTCACTTCACAGGCAGCTCCAAAGGATGAGCTGCAGGGGCAGGAAAATTTGGGGCAGAGCTTGGCCTTGACCCCCCTGCTTCACCCAAAGGACCCACTGCAGCCCCCCAGGGGCTCCATCACTCCCTGTCTCCCAGTGTGGTTCTGCCTCAGGACACAACAGGGCAGCCAGACCCCAGAGGAGACATTTTTGGGGCCTCTCTCTGGTCTCTGATCATCTCCCCAGTGAGCTCAGGTAGTTTTAGGGTGATGAGGCAGCAAACTGTGATAAAAAAGTGCAGCAGGGGGAACAGCTCGTGTGAACAGACCTCGTGAAGTCTGAGCTCCTCCAGACTCACCCTACATCACCCAAACCTTCCCCTTTCTCCAGCACCTCCCTCCAGGCACCCCAAAACTTCTTGTGACACCTCAACACCTCACAGGTCCCCCTCGCCACGGACCTGGGGAGCTGCTTCAACACAAACCTCTGTGGAGCAGGCCAGAAAAATCTCCACGTGTTTCCAGCCCCTCCTACTCTGTGGCATGGGGTTGAGGCTTTGAGAAGCTGCTGCTGGAGGAGACAAGGGTCACACGAGACATTTCCCCAGGAAATGGGGCTGGAAGGAGCAGGAAAATGAGGCACACTCAAAGGGTGCCAGCCCCACAACCCCCCTCCCTGGCAAACCTGGCACATGGATGAGGTGTTTGCCAAGCAGGGGCCAGTTTCCAGATCTGTTGCTCAGGAAACAAGAAGCTTTGAAGGTTTCCCACCCTGGTTTTGGCCAAAATGTTGGTGCAAGGTGAGTCTGTGGCCAGTTGTGGCCACCACCAGCTCCTTCCCCTCTCCCCAAATCGCTCAGGATGAGGCTCAGCCACAGGCACAGCCTCTGCAGGGTTTGCTTTGGGGTGTTTGAAGGCTCAAATTTTTGGAAGATGGAAGAACATTCAGCCCAAGTTTCAACCCAGTAAACACAGACTGGTAAAAATCACTCCAGCCTCTCTGTGAAGGGCTCCATGGTGAGGCCCCAGCAGAGCTCTGACTTCTGCCTTTGCAGAAGGACCTTTCTACTTCTTATAAAACTAAACCAAACCATGGATGGCAGTGGTTTAGAGCTTAAAGAATGATTTAAAATCGAGGCAGCTCAAGAGGCAAATGCCTCACACAAAGTGTTTGGGGCAGTGTAGGAGTCTCAGCTCAAAGACATGAAGCCAGGATGTCTGGAGGAGTGTGAGCCCCATGGCTAAGGGGAAGGCTGGCAGACAAAGGGACACCCAGATCCAAAAGGAGGCCACAGAAAAGATTCAAAATCTCCCAACTCAGCCCTGTCCATGGGACAGGGTGGGAAATTCAACCATCACCTCACACCTCAGAGCCACTCGCCACGACGGCACCGAAAGGGATTCCCTGGTGTTCTTGTGGTGAGGAGATGAGCCCTGCCAGAGAAAAGCACCTTCACCAGCACTGCTGAAAGGGCAATTCCAGAGGTAAAAGGCCACTGCTCCCTCCACACACCAACTGGCAGAGGGATGTGGGCTAAAAGGCCACAAACCAAGACGTTGGGCAACCTCGGGTAACACGTGGCTCTCCCAGCCCCACTCCCAGCAAATCCACGGGGGGATCACAGCAGTCCACAGACTCCCTCCAAAGCTCTCGCTGCTGTTGCTCCTCAGAATGCTCTTGGGGAAGCTGCTGGGAGAGAAAATAAAGCCCCCAGCCCCGTGGGCAGCACTGGTGTCCCCTGAAAGCTCCACTCGCCCTCCGCCACCCACCCACGGCCCACGAGTTCACCATCTCCAGCATTCCCTTCCCAGCAGCCAGCCCAGATTCTTAACTGATTATTCAATTAGGAGTTTTCTAATTAATTTCTTTCTTTTTTTTTTTAACTTGACTAGTGGAACCAGTTCAGCCAAACCTTTCTCTTTGCACTGAGACAGGAGTCTGCCCAGCTCTCCCCAGGGCTCCGGGCGGGCGCTGGGTGCAGGTTTGCAGCTAAAGCAAAATGTTGCCATTTAAAAGAAAAAAAATAGCTGGTTTCAACCCAGCTGATCAAAAAGGGGAAAAAAAAAAGACTAGAAAAGCTCCTTTCCCCTCCCTGCTCTGCATATTTTGACCCTTGATCTTTGCTCCTGAAGGGATCTGAGATGAACCACTCCTCTCTGGCAGTCGGCGTGATTTGTTGTTTCCACCCAAGTGGTTTTGGGGGGTTGAAATGCTGGTGGGAGGTAGAAGAGGGGAGCACTGGGAGCATCCTCCTCCTTTCATCCAGGAGTCAAGGCTCAGCTATAAAGTTTGGTGCATCCACCCTGATATTAAAATGTCCTCAGCTGGGTCTCTGGGCACCACCAGCGCTGCGCCCTGCCACGCTGGCACGGCTGCCAGGGTCAAACTGGCAGGAGATAAGGGGCTGAGGGACTTCCAGGCCAGTCTGCCAGGCTGGAAACAGCTCACACCCAACCTCTGTTTGAGCTCAGAATCCTGAAGGTTCATCTTGGAAAAGAGTTTTCCAAAAGCAACAGCTCTGGGAGAAACGTGGCTGGGCGCAGCAGAGCAGCCCGGGCACCTTCAGCCCCCAAAATGCCAAGCCCTGGCTCAGCCCAGGGGGTGCAGAGCCCAGGGAGGTCCTTGTCCATCCCTGGAGAGGTTGGGGAGATGGCTGAGGAGGAACCTGAGGAGGAACCCAGGCTGTAAAGGCAGCACAACCTGTTTGTGGACCACGTGCCCTGCACGGAGGCCGGTGGGGCCTCGTCGCACCTCCCCAGCAGCTCCTGTTTGGTTTATGGAGGAGGTGTCACCAAAAACCAACCACCCTGAAGCCCATGAGGCTCAAGTTCTCCAGAGCTGGGTGAAACCAAGGTGATCAGACAGCAAGATGATGTTCTCTGCTCTAAGTTCAGCTCCTCCTCACCCCAAAAGGCATCTTCAGGTCAGCTCGAGATGTTTCTGGTAGCTCGGCCCAACCATAGATGGTTCTCCTGCAGTTGAAGCAGCTGCTCTGCCAAGGGTGAGGCTTTGTGCCCAGGTTGCTGCCTGCAGCCCTGCCAAAACCCCAGGGAGCCAGGCATGATGTCCCACCCAACAAGGATTCACCAGCCACCCAGCCCAACTCCACCGTAATTCTCCCCAGCGTCACCAACCTAAGAGCAGAAGGCACCAAGGGGAGCAGCTCGTGCCATGGAGGGACCTCTCTCTGAGGTTTTAGGTTTAAACAAGGAAAAATAAAGTCAAACAACCCCACTGGAGCTCAGGAACCCCATCCACAGCTGTCCACCTCCTGCTGGAGACACCCAACTGAGCACCTCCCAGGCCAAACCCACCACCCTCAAAGAGCCTGAGGGGCAGAAGAAGACACGAGCTCCGAGCTCCTGCCTCCTCCTCAGCTTGTCTTTGTGTTGATGGAAAAATAACAAACACAAAATGACTCCACACCATGAAAACCATATCAGGGACTCCTTAGGGATGGGTGAAACCCGCTGAGGATTCCAAACCCCTCCAAGTTACCAACAGAACTGGAACCAAAACCTCTCCTGCCCCTTGTCGGGGGGGTTCTCAGCCTGAAACGACACCTGGAATATAAAAACCTTGGTGGGAAGGGTTATTTTTGAGAAATAAAGTTGCCACGGGTGCAGGGGAAGGAAGGATTCTGCCCAGGGCTTTGTTGAGAGGCAGCCTCTAAAATAACACTGACTTTTTTTCCCCCCTCCTTAAGTAGATTTAAGACCTGCTTTGGGGCTGACTCGGCTAATCCGGCACCAGGGGCCCCTTGGCCAGGGCAGAAGCAGCTTTAGGAGCCTAAAGACAGGCAGGACCTTGCACTGTGCCTCCAGGGAGATGTTCAGAGGAGAAATAAAACCCCAAAAGTCCAGAATTAGGTGACTTAGGAAGTGGAGAAGAGGCCAAAATTGTCCAGTGGAGAGAATGCTGATGGGAGGTGAAAAAATAACCCTCCAATTGTCCAGTGGAGAGAACACTGAGGGGAAAATCACCCAGCCAGGCACAGAGGGATGCTGCAGAGAAGGGATCATGGTGCCACCACCTTCTGGGTAGAGCTAACAAGCAGCTTTGGGCTCCAGGAAAGACAAGGAGCCAAAGCCTGGCTTTGGGGAACCCTCCCTGGGGGGAAGCTTGGGGACAAGGCGGCCTCCAGAGCCTCCAGCACAGGCAGAGCTTCCAGGAGACTTCCACCTCTGAGGGGTGGGTGGGACACACGTGTCCTCTCTGTGCCTCTTGTCTCCAGCCCTGTGCTCTGCAGCTTCTGTTTCAGACCTACACCCCCAATCCAACCCCCAGTTTGAGGCCTGGGGAAGGAGCTCAGGGTTGAGCCCAGCACAACCCACCTCAGACATCTGTGGCCAAGCAACTTCCACCTTCCAGTGTCTTCAAAGCAGATTAAAGTACCAAATTCCAGAATTGGCTGGGATTTACACCAGACCTGACTCTCCTTCCACCCAGCCAGCTCCAGGGAAGCTGCTTTTTGAAGGGAATGGTTGGTTTCAAGCAGGTCCAGGAAACTGAGGAGGGGGGAGTTTGGAGGCCAGGAAAGTTCTTACAGTGCTTCAAGGATCCCTGTTGCTGTTCACCCTTTACACCCAGCCTGGGGGATCAAACCACACTTCAAACCTTGCCAAGAGACACTCTCTGCAGTGCTGTTTTCATCCATCATTTATGCCCAAGCTTGGGTTTCCATCATTTGATGAGCACAGGGACCTTGGTGTGTCCTGCTCCCCCTCAGCTGGTTGTTTTCCACTCCTGACAGAGCCATGAAAGATTCATTTGCCACCAGAATAAGCCACGAGCTCAGCTCGCAGCTGGAGTTTTCACCCCTGAGTACCACGGGGAGCAGGACAGGGTGGGTTGAACTCAAACCAGCCCAAAAAAACCCCGTGGCTCCGTGCCTCCGAAACCTCCTCCAAACCTAAGGAGCCTTCCCCGAGTCCATCAGACAGGCAGGAGGAACACGTGGCTCCTTCCAGTGATTTACAACCCAGCGTGGAGCTGAGGGAAAGGGGGAAAGCCAAAAAAACACATTCCTCTGTCAGGAAAAGGGTCACGAGATCTCGGCGTCCAGACAGAGCCGCGGGGGAGTCGCCTCTCGAGGGCTCCTCCACGCAGAGGGAGGACCCAAAAATTAGGTGTGTGTGGATCCCTGCTGGGCCCAGACCTCTGGTATCATCATTTCACCAGCCACTTCCCCTCTGGAGGGGTGAAGGATGTCTCCTGGGGAGCAGCTCAGCTCGCCAAGCTCTGGATTTTGGCTTTGCTCCCCTCTCGTTTCGGTAGCGCTGCTCAAATCAGCATTTAGCACCAGTTTCCCTCCTCTGCTGCCTGGCATTCCCTCAGCCCTGCAATTCCTCACCCTAAAAACACCCTAAAAACCCAGCAGTCCTCCAAAAGAAAGCAGGAAAATACAAAACCCCCCCCATTTCCCAGCTCCTTTCCCTGCAGCCACGCCGCCGAGGATGCCGCTCGGGGACTTCAGCTCCTCGAGCCTGTGTCAGCAGATGGCTGAGATGAACAAGCTGCATTTTCTCCAGGAGAAACCTCCCTCGAGCAGAAAAAAATCTCCACAGCAGCACCAACCACAGCTCGGCAGCCAAGCCAAAGCAACTTTGTGCTGATAACTTCTGGCTGCTTAAAAATAAACACCGCCGAGCCCAAGCTGTCGGAGTCTGGAGGACGCGACGGGTGCACGTGGCCAAGTTCACCCATTTCCTCCTGTTCCACCACACCCCCACCAGCCCCTGGAGGTGGGGAGGGGTCCCCTCCACGCAGCCCAGCCCCTCGAGTGGGGCAGATCCAGCTTTCCAAGCCCTGGGAGCTGGGAAAAGCCAACGCAGGGCAGCGAGCCCCCAGCAGCGGCTCTCGGCCCCGCGGGCAGGTTGCCCACCAGCAGCCCACACTGGCCACGGTGGCAGGATGGTGGAGCTGGTGGCTTCACCCCCTCAGAGCTTCACTTCCCAGGGCCTTTTCTACTCACCTCAGCGTTGCTAAAGCTGAACAAGTCAGGACAAGGAGGAAATCAGATTTCCAGCAGCCACACGTTGCGAAACGGAGCCGTGGGGGAGTTCAGGGGGGCGGGGGGGCGACGTCAAA
>NW_008618888.1:2713-5882 GCF_000691845.1 Merops nubicus | reverse complement strand
CCCAGCCTCCTGCCTCACCTCGAAGCCACCCAACACCCTCACGCCACAAAAACTGTCCCCCCAGCACAATAACTGTCCCCCCAACACAAAAAATGTCCCCCCCAGCACAAAAACTGTCCCCCCAACACAAAAACTGTCCCTCTTGGAGCCCCTCCAGCGCGACCCAGCGCCGCGTGCGAGACGAGAGGACCAAAATGTGAATTATTACAGCTTAAAAACCCCTCTGTGGAGCAGGAGGAGGCCGTGAGGGGAGACCCAACCCCCCACCCCCTCTTTTTGGGGACCCCTCCCCGTTACCTCTTCCTCACTCTCCACTTTGGGGTTGCTGGCCGTGCGTTTCAGATTGCTGCTCAGGCTGATGGTGACGGTGGCGTCCGACTTGGACCTCTGGTGAGTCCTTTTGGAAGGGGAGAGCCCCGTGTCGGGGGCAGGGCTCAAGGAGGGGAGCTCCCTCTTCTTGTAAGCTGGTTTCAGCTCGTCAGAGAGGATGAGTTTCCTCAGTTTGGTCCCTCGGGAGTGTCGCTGGGTGGAGATGTGCATGTCTGAGGAGTAGGCGCCCAGCAGCAGGGCACACTGCAGGGAGAAGTTGATGCTCTGCCTGCAACGGTGCACGATGTAGGGTTTGATGGCATCTCCCACGTCCTCATCCATGTGGATGTACATGTTGAGCAGCTGGGGCAGGTAGAAATCCACCTCTTCGTTCCTAAAGCAGAACAACCTATTCCCAATGTAAGCCTGCACGCCGGGTTCCTTTGAATTGTACAAGTATGAAATGGCCATGGAGATGTCAAAGAGTTTGGACTCGAAGAGCCTGAGGAGCCAGGATTGTTTGGCAGAGTTATTCTTCTGCCTTTTCCGGGCTGTTTTCACCGTGTTGGCCACAGTCTCCTCCTCCTCTTGGATCTTGGAGGCCGCGCCGGGCGGCTCGTCCAAGCATTTGATTTCACAGCCCTCCCCGAGGTCCCCGTTGGCCAAATCTTGGGGGGGAGGTCGTGGGAGGAGCAGCTCCTCCTCGCCAGCTTTGGTAGAGCCCTCGGAGGTGACGCCGTGCAGCAGCTTGACCTTCTCCAGGACTTCTTCACAAGCTTTCTGGGCCACCTCAGGGTCGATGAGGGGCAGCTCCCCCACGCCCTCGGCGATGACGCCCAGGGAGGTCCCGCCGGGCGCCTGCTCCGAGCCTGGCCCCAGGGCTGGCTCTACCACAGAGTCTCCCATGGCAGTGGTGAGGCTGCAGGCTTCAAAGCTGGAAGGAAAAGAAGGGGAAAAAGAGAGTCAGGGATGAGGAGATGCAGAGGGGATCCTGCTGCCAGCGTCAAGGGGGGGAAATGGGGTGCATAGAATGCTTTCGGTTGGAAGGGATCTTTAAGATCATCCAGTCCAACCCTTGAGCCATCAGGGCTCTAAAGTCCTCTGCTCAAACAGATCAGAATCTGTCAGGGTTGGAAGGGACCCCAAGGATCCCCCAGTTCCAATCCCTCTGCCATGAGCAGGGACACCTCCCCCTAGATCAGGCTGCCCAGAGCCTCCTCCAGCCTGGCCTTAAAGACCCCCAGGGATGGGGCCTCAACCACCTCCCTGGGCAACCCCTTCCAGGGTCTCACCACTCTCATGGGGAAGAACTTCTTCCTCATATGCAGCCTGAATCTGCCCCTTCCAGCTTTGCCCCATTCCCCCTAGTCCTGTCGTTGATATGCCTGAAGGGAAACAGAGTTGAGATGGGGTTTGGGGCATGTGTTGTCAAAAGGAGGCTCAGGGGAGAGCTTCTGGCTCTGACACCTCCTGACAGGAGCCTGGAGCCAGGGGGGGGTGAGATCTCTGTCCCCAAGTGATGGAATGAGAGGAACCAGCCTCAAGTTGCCCCAGGGGAGGTTTCAGTTGCCCCTGAGGAACAATTCCTTGCCCTGGAGGGTTGCCCAGGGCTGTGCCAGGCTGCCCAGGGCAGTGGTGGAGTCCCCACCCCTGGAGGGGTTCCCAAGCCGTGGAGATGTGGGGTGAGGGACACGGGGCAGGGGGGACCTGCCCGTGCTGGGGTGATGGTTGGATTCTGTGACCTTAAGGGTCTCTTCCAACTCAAATGATTTCAGACTCAAGAGCTGTAAGCACCTCTCAGCCATGACACAAAATTTCCCTGTTACCATGACAATCCAAAAAACTGAGCAAGCCAACAAGAGAGAAAGAAAGGGGAGGTAAAAAACCCACCAAACCAAACACGAGGTTGCTTTAATGCTCTCCACACCCCAAATCTCTCCTCCCCAAAGGCTCCCTGAAATACTGGGGATCAGAGGGCTGCCAGCTGGGTGTTCAAGGGCTCTGCTTTGTGCTAGAGAAGATGAAGTTCATCCCTCTGCTCATCTTCAACCTCCCTTTTGGGACAGAGGCCCCAGTGGCACGTGGTGCTGATGGCGAAACCCCCAGTGCTGGAGCAGGAACCAAGCTGGTCACCACGAGATCCCCGTTTTCCAAGTCCAGACCCCACTTATGGATCCCCACCAACAATTAGCAAGGCATTACCTTTTAAAACTGAGATAAATGAGGGAGCAAAGTTGCTTCCAGGCTTCCCATCTGGCTAAAAAGAGCAGCGGTGGAGCCCTGCGGATAACCCGCGAGGATAAAGGGGCCCAGTGCCAAATGAAATCCTTCTCTCAAGCTAAAATAAGGCTCCATTCAACCCCACATCATTACAGTGGCTCTGGCTGCTTCCCTTTATTGCTGGGGCTCCACAAGATGCCAGCTCGTGACCAGCAGAAGGGCACAATGCCTGTCCCAAACGCCCAGCAGATTGCCAACCCCCTCCTGCCTTTCACGTCCAGCACGGTGGAAAAAATGCCCCTCTTGGGCCAAAGGAGTTCACTGAACCACTTTCTGCCTGTCTGTTCCCCCTCCCCAGCCACCTCCCAGCCCCTGCTTTGCCTGCAGAGTTCCTGCCATGAGCTTTCCCCCCTTCATTTCACCACTTGTTTGATCTGTTTGCTTCCACAACCTATCCCCGCTCCCGACGTGGGAGGAAGGGCTGAGGAAACCCACAGGGCTTCCCCCTAAACATCCCAAAGGGAGTCAAAAGGAGGTCAACGTACCCCAGACCTCTTTCCTCTCCGTTTCAAACCACTTAAGCTCTCACACTGAGGTATAAAAAAAAAAGCCCTGACCAAAGTTCACGGGTCTGAACAGC
>NW_008618888.1:2123-2622 GCF_000691845.1 Merops nubicus | reverse complement strand
TTCCTGCTGGGGCAAATCCTGCGTGCCTCAAATACTTGTGGTCATTAGATCCTAAAGAGACCCTGCGAGCTGAAGGAAGTTGTTTTTCCTCCTCAGCTTTGCCCAGACTATCTAATTTTTCAATTAGCACCACGCCAGCAGGAGGGGATCCTCCGGCGCGGCTCCGCGAGGTGGGATCTGAAGGGGCACACGAAGCAGAGCTGGGGCTGAGGAGGTGTCAGGCAGAGCTTTGCTCGTGTTGAGGCTTCTGGGGTCCTTCAAACATTCACATCAAGATGACAAATTGATGAAAAGCTACAAAATTTAGCAGTGGCACCTGCTGGAGTCCCCAAAGGGGCTCGGCCACTTATTGAGGGCTTTGTGAGCCCCGACTCGTTGTCCTGATGCAGGGAGATGCTTTTCACATCCTCCTCGTGGGCTCTGGGGGGAGAAGGAGGATGTAGGATCCCCTTAAACCTCCCAACCTGCAAGCGTGGGGCAGGCAGGTGTAATTCCTGCT
>NW_008618888.1:0-2103 GCF_000691845.1 Merops nubicus | reverse complement strand
TCCAGGCTGGGAAATCTCTGCTCCCAACGCTGCCTAAAATCCCAGCAGGGGAATTCTCTCCTCTCCTCCCTGCACCTCTCTGCATTTTTTCCAGGACTCACTTGTTAAAAGACTTCACAACATCCTATTTACCTCCTGAGGCTCAGCAGAACTCCCCTATTCCAACTCCCTGCTCTCCCCAAGGGATAAACACACACACATCCCCCCCCTCTTCTGCTGCACACATCGGAGCGATCCCGTCTGGAAAACAGGCTGAGCTGAATTCATGTGGTTCATCCTCCACCCACAGCCATAACGGGCCAAGTTTCTCTCTTCTGGAACAGCCCCTGAAGTCAGGGATTAAATATGAGCTCAAGGGAAGCCCCGATGAGCCCCCAAAACTCCTGGTGAAGCAGCAGGGGGGTGGGTGCAGAGAGCCAAGAGGACGGTGCCTTGGGGAAGGGACAAAAGCTGAGGGGGGATCTACAAGAACAGAGCTGTGGCTTTATGGAGGGGGGGAAAGAAGAAAAGTCTCACTCCTGCCTGACTTGAATAAGAAATATTAGCCCTGGCAAACAACCAGGAGGACAGGATGAAGCCTCACCAAGACATCTGGTCTCTATTACGCCGCATGACTTTGTTTTGCTCGGCGCCGACGGCCTCGGGGAAGGCCACAGGAGCTGGGCTGGGGGTGGGAAACACCACAGCAGTGCTGGAGGATGGAGGAGGATGGCCCAGCACTGCCCACGGAGCTCCAGGGAAGGGCTCTGCAGCCCAAAAACACCCCAAAATAACCCGTGTGCCCAATATGTCAATGATCGCAGGGGCAGCACGAGGTCTCGCCCCAAAATTCAGCCAAAAGCCTCACTGCAAGAGGGCCACAAACTACAGGAGGAGTTAAAGAGCAGCTCCCAACTCTCCTCGGCCTCCTGGCTCCCTGAGGGAGGTGCCACTAACTCCCTGCTTCCTTTTGGGAGCACCAAAATCTCTCTCTCCCCTCCCAGAGACCCTGAGCGGCGCCCCGGCCCCTCGGTTGGTTTTGCCACAGCAGCCTAGGAAGCCCCTCTCCAAACCCACCCCACCCCTACCACACCTTGCTTCAACACCTCCAACCTTTCACCCTCTTCCTTCCCACCTCTCTGAGGAGTGTGAATCCCTGAGCAAGGGAGGAGAAACCATCCCAGGGACCTGTTTTGGAGCACACCAAAGCCTGCAGCAAGCTGGGCTGGCTCCACCACCATGGGAAGTTTCCTCCTCCCAGGGATCACAAGGTGCTTGGTGCCTGAATGTTCCCACACTCGTTTCTATGTATGTAAATTCCCTGTTTCAAGTGGCTGTCAGGACCCACGGTCCTGTCTAAGCCTCTCCTCAAAGCCTGACTCCAAACAAGCTGTCTAGATGCCACAGAAAATGGGAGGAGAAAGAGGCAGGAGCCCACAGCTCCAGCTCAGGCTCCTCTTCCACTGAGCCAAGCACAGACCCTGAACTGTGAGCTGACAAGTCAACGGCCCCACAGACCCAAACCTCATCCAGAACTCCAAGGAAGAAGTCAGGGACTGTTGTCTCCTCTGAGCAGAGGCTGCAGGCTGAGCCCTGAGGAGGGAGCAGATCCCTCAGCACTCAGAGATTCCCTCTGGTTCCTGAGCACTGACAGCAACCAAGTCCCCCAGGGGAGTTCAGGACCTCTGAGCTGCTGAGAATTCTGCTTCTCCAGCCAGCAGCAGGCAGGGGATGGCAGCAGCACTGGAAACCAACATTTCCACTCAGTTACTTCCCCACGGGTTCAAGAGAAGCAGGGGACAGGAAGGGAGGGATTAAATATTATTTATCATGCCTAAAGTTACTATCAACTCAAAGGAGAAGCTTCAGGGAGAAGAAAAACACCGAGGGGTTACTGACCCGTGGAAAACCCCTTGAAGAACCACAGCTCAGCAACCCACCAACCGAGTGCCTTATGTAATATCTCTGCTCTTTAAGGAGATATTTTAGGCTATTACAAAGCACGAGGGGCACCAGATGGCTCCGGGGAGGCTGGAAAAACCTAGTCAGAAACACGAGTCTAACGGCACGCAGAAAATCAGCCCAAAAAGTCTCTGAGGAGCCCCCTGCGACACTCCACCGGCT
>NW_008618887.1:13374-54652 GCF_000691845.1 Merops nubicus | reverse complement strand
GTCGGCGTGGCCGGGCGGGCTTGGGGAGCGGAGACGCGGCGTCTCGGCGCGGGGAACGGCATGAGAGGCCCGTGGGGAGGACCAGAGCTCCGCGGGGTTCAGCCACGGTCTCCCACACGGAGGGGCTTGGGGCATGTCCACGCGTGATGTCCCCCTAAATGGATGGGGGTGTGGGGGGAATCGTTCCCCTCAGCGGAGCATCTCAGACCCGTTCCTAAACTCTTCACAAAGCAGTTTTCTTATATTGCTGGGGGAAGCAGCACTGGCGGGGTTTTTTTCTTTTTTTTTTAAAAGTAACAAAAAAAAAAAAGGAGTTCAACAGAAGTACAGAGCACGTACAATCATTTTTCTTTCTTATGCTCTACATGGAAGAAGCATTTCTTGAAGGAGCAAGGTATGTTATTTCGTGGCAGATCTTGCCTTCATCGAAAAGGTGATGCTACAGAGCAGGTCAGCTGCTGTGTGTCCACTTAGCTTATGTACAGCTCACGTTCCAGTTAAGGCAGTGCCTCCACGCTTCCTTAGCCTTGGAAGTATTTCCATGCAAGCTGCTGCGCTGTCCATGATACGTCTTCTCAAGCTCAGGAATCCTGCAAGAAGGTATTCAGTGGCTTAGTTGAGAGCATGCATCATCAGAGGGCTTGGATGTTCTCCACCTTGAATTTGCTGTATTTAACTTTACCTCAAGTGAACACCTGACTTGAAAGTATCTGGAGTATATATAATAAGGTATCTTTTCATCCTATTTATGTTGAAGTAAGCCTATTTTCTTTAGCTAGACTATACTATTCCCAAAGAAAAAGTTTATTCATTGGTTAGAGTATGTGATATATACTTCCTTTATCATAAGAAGTAGGGAGGGCTTTTTAAAATGTGTTTTGACATAGCAACAATTTAATGTGTTTCTTATAGTATTTCAGTAAGAGATGTTCCAAAATGCATAACACACAGATTATTAATCTAAAGGAAGATGATATTGTCTTTTTTTTTTTTCAGCTGAGCAGTTTAGTCCCTGAACTGTAAAACTCCTAGAACACTTGAAGAATGTGGTACAAAGGGTTACTTTTAGATAGGCCTTAATATGTTCATTTGTCACATAAATTTGAGAAGAGGATATATGCATTAATTGCAGGGCTGTGTAGGTTCCTCTTCAGTCTTAAATAATCTGAAACTGGCATGTGAAAATGTGGTTACTCTGCCCTGTGTGAAATAAAAGTTAGGCTGACATAGTGCCCCGCTGTGGTGCCATAAGTCAAGCACAGGAGGTTTTTGAGTTGCTTTTAAAAATTAACCCTTTTCTAGAGACCAAACCCTAAACCCCATAGATGCTCTGATTTAACCTGGTCTGTTATATGGAAAATGGGTTTAATCAGACAGCATTTGGCTCCCTCTCAGTGCCTTCTATTTATTTCAGTAGTTTGAATGCTGTCCACTGCTTGAAAGTTGGTACTTTTTCAAGTGGAGCTGGAAAACATATTGGTTTTTGGAATAATTATGCCATAAACTTTTGTAATTAACTGGTTTGTCCTTAGACTGGACTGAAGAACGGAAACAGTGACCATTCTGCCAAATATATTTTCTCAAATGTGTATCTCCTGACATTAATCTTTTTTCATTCGTGGAGAGTAGCCATCTCTCTAGGTAGCACTAATATCTGGTGTTCAGGAGTAGAACTGTGCCAGTAGATACCTATAAATGGCGTTTGACCAACTTGCACCTAAACTGAGTAGGTAGTTTTGGACTGCAGGCCCTGGAATTGCTGATGCAGCGGTGGCTGATTGGGATGTTCCGTGCACACGTGCTTTCTAGTGTCAGTGCTTCCTGCTTGTGGTGTTCACCATCTCCTGCCTCCATGAAGTGGTGCCTTGTGCAAGTGTATGTGGCCCACTGACTTTCAAACTCCTTCCTTCCACCTTTGGTACAGTTCAGCTCCCCTATCCTGTCCTATCCATGAAAGTAGGGTGCTCTTATGTTAAAGACCCTCATCCACAAGGGAATGCCACGTGGATCTCTACTGCAGCTGCCAGTCTATGACTAATCTGATACAAGGTAGAGAAATTTGATTTTTTTTTTTTTTTTCCCCAGTTCTTGGAGTGTTTTTTTCAAGTCATCTGCAACATTAATAAGTGGCTGAATTTTCCACTGGCATTTCTTTCATGGAAAAAAATTCTGACAAAATGACTTGCTAAGAATGCCAATAAAGGGTGATCAGTAAAGAAAAGTATGTGAAAAAATAATTGGAAAAGCCTTCACTACCTGTAGCTTTCTTTGTGACAATGGAAATAACTGTGGATTTCAGTGGGAATTTTGTTTTAGCTTTGGGTTGTTCCAAGGGAAATCGGCCATAACAAACTGAAATGAACAGTGAACAAATTTTGGTTACAGGATTTATGTAAGGGAAGAGAAGAAAAACTGCTCTGGACTGTGGTTTTGCTTTTCAGTGTGGGTGTAGGGGGTAATTAGTAAAGATATATAAAGAGATGGAAAAGTACCAGAAAACACATAAACTCTACTATAATCTGCACTGGCTATGTGCCCCTTGTCTCATGCACATCAGACAGCTGTTTGAAGAAGGCTTAGTTGGCATTGCTGCCAGAAATGTTACTGGTTAAGTCTTTTCTTATATATTATCTTAAAGCCCGGTTGATTAACTTTGTTGTGCTTTGTGACTGATGGTTTCTCATCACCTGTGTTTTTGTAATATTTTACAAACACTTCTCTTTCCCAGGAAAAATGAAGCCTAAACAAATGCTTGCAAAAAGTCCTGATCTCTTTTCTCAAGAGCCTGCTTTTGATGTAAAAGTATTTCTATAGCATTTTAGTATTTATTGGCTTAAACCAAAACACTTTACCTTAGAGAAAGTGTTGTCTGTGTTAAATAGAGGGAAAGAAAAGCCTCCTTCAAAGAACTGAAGTATTTATCCTGCACTGTTAAACTTTTAAAACTTGTGGTGAAAACTCCCAAATCCTGATTGTCATATCTCTGGACCTGAGCAAAAGTTACTTAGGTTTGCGGTGATACCTGTAGCATGACAGATCAGCTACATCACATGGAGCTTGCACAGAGCTGACTGCTCAGATTTTGTCGGTCTCCTTTGGTGTCTGGCTTCTCATCAGTGCAGATATATCTCTATATCTCTTGTATAGAGGAAGCACTAGCTTGTATATATATATTTTTTTTTTTCAGTTGCAGAGTATGCTTTACTGTGATGTAACAAATGTAAGCAGACATACCGAAGTCCAATTTAAAAACTAAGCAGTGGCATTAGGGATGATTTTTTTCTTCTGAAGTCCTTGAACCTTTTTTTATTCTTTTTCTTTTGTTCATGTGATTAGTTATGTGGGATTAACCTACTGAAAATAAATGTAGTGGCTGCTTCTGCCCTTATTACTTTACTTTCATATACTCAAGAGCCACCTTTATTCCTCCTCCCCTTCCCAGTGATGTGCTGCATTCACTCATTTTTGGTTGAGAGCGAAGACTTAAGAATTGCCTAATCATAGGGGGACCTCTGCTAATGCTGTCAGGATTTGAGCAGAGCACTTGGCTTTGAGTCCAGGTTGCTCCCTTCTGCAAAGTGGGGTAGCACTTTAAGAGGCATTATGGATACTTAATATGTGTGAGATGCCTCTGAATAGCTTTTGAGGAAGAAATAAACTGATTGTTCTTGCTTAAGTGCTTATAATTTTGTGGAAGAAGTATTCTGATCATTTTAATCTCTACCTCTGGGGCACAAACTGAAAAATTTGGATGTGGGTTTTTTTTCCTCTGGTGTAGTTGCTAGGCGAGCAAAATGGCCTCCACTAGATGTTTCCAAGTGACTCATAGTAACTTTGTTACCTTGTACATGGAGGGACAAGATGAGTCTCTAGGTTGCTGTGCTCTTCAGTGTCTTCATTTTGTGTCTTAGCAGAGTTTGTGGTGGCTGACCAGATCTCTCACTTTTTTTTTTCCCCCTCTTTAGCACTGAGATGAGCTGGTTGGACTAAAGTATTTAACATTTTCTTTTTTGATGTTTTCCAGGATGGCCCTCAGAGGAAAAAACGGAAGTCGGAAGTTGCAGAAGTGGACAGGCAGTTAGATATCCTGGCTATTGGTACAGCAGTTGGCAGCATTTTGTTGTACAGCACAGTAAAAGGAGAATTACAGAGCAAGCTAGTAAGTAACACATTCCTCATTACATGCTACCCTGGGAATCTTCAAGTGGTGTTTTTTTATTGTTGTCAGTATGTACACATTGAGAGATCTTGGTTTCGAAGTTCAGACAGTATCTTAACATTGCTGTGTAGGGATTTATTTTGTGTTAAAAATAACGGTATCACCATGAAATGCCTGACTGGAGTGTCTGCCATGGGAGTGTTGTGCCCTCATGCCCTGTGCAGTGCTGTGGGAGAGCCAGGCAGGACTGAAGTACTCCTCAGCTCTTGGGAAGGTGTCGTGTTGATTGACTCTTCTGTAAACTTAACTCCCTTGTGGAAGCTTTTGAGCTTTTTCAGCACATGGATCTGTCTCAAATGACATACACTGATTTTCATTTTGTCTTTCTCATTGATAGCTTCCCTGTTACTCCTCAAAACCTTGGGCTTAGTCTTGGGTTGCATAACGAGCAAAATCTGGGTGGAGGACTCTGCAATACTTGGAGATACTTTGGCATACTTTTGGCATACTATTTAGAGAAAGCAATGAGTTCTTAAAATCAAGATACATGCAAGTGACACTAGCTAACAATACCAGCTCTGTTTTATGAAAATGCTGTGTTTATGCCAGAAAACTATAAACAAAAGAGGCTTAGGTCAAATTTTACGGTTTCAGTCGATATGAAAGCCCTGGCTGCTCTTCTGTAGGAGCAGGATAGCAGATGTTATTTGGTGAAGACTTTGTTTTTTACAGATATACTGAACTAAAAGATTACTCCTCCTAGAATAAGAGCTGTCGCTTTTGTCGGTCATTATTGAACAAAATGTCTTGCTGTGATGTATTTTTGTCTTGTTCAAAGCTAATTTGCAGTGACACTTTTGGGAGTAGTCTGAGCTCGCTAGTGCTGATTTAAATAGTGAAAAACTGTAGGTGTTTATGGGTCTTTGAAACCGTGCTCTCTTCAGATTGTCCACGATTGGCATTTAATTCTCAAAAGAGCAGGTTGTTCACATTGGTGTGGGGAAGACTTGGTAGTCAGGATTTCTCATTTATTAATGAATTGACCGTCTTTTACCTCTTGTAGGATGGTGGTCATGACAATAGAGTAAACTGTGTGAGATGGCATCAAGATAACTGCTGCTTGTATAGCTGTTCAGAGGACAAACACATTGTGGAATGGAACACACAGACCTGCAAAGTAAGGTGGTAAGTGATGCCGGTTTTCAGTCAGGTTTGTTCACACTTGCTTCTGTGTCTTTCCTCTCTCACAGGTTTCAGTGAGGCCCTGTTGGAAGTGCTGCACTCTGCTATCCAGGCTTTGTGTCCACTGTACTGAATTGACAGCTGGCTGTTATTTTTCTGATTGGAAGTGGTTTTATTAAGGCATAAGAGTAATTCTCATAGTTGGGTTCCTTCTGTGCATTGGAAAAACTAGATGAGTAACTGCCCTGAGAGGGATTTGGGTTACTCCATGCTAACTTTTAGTGGGACATGGGCATCCAGTCACTTTTGTGACACTGAAAAGTGTAAATTCTAGAAAATATCCCTTGAAATATGGGGGAGCAGATACCGGAATGCCTCATCCCGGTTACTCTGGTTACATGCACTGGACTTTCCTCGAAGGGCCTTGCTGTGATGATAACCCACTTGGTTTCGCTCACTACTGATGTGCGGTGGGGACGGTTCCACTTGGCTGTCTGAGCAGGCTGCTACTCTCTAAGGTGCTATTGAGCAAAATAGAGCTTAGTGCAGAGTAACAAGATGTCTGGTATAGGCGTTTACTTTCTTTTGTAACAAAATCAAACAGGTTTTAAACCTTAAAGAAGAAACCAAGGTTCTTCTTAATAATCCTGGTTATTTTGCTTCAATAAAAGCTTAGTGTGTGATGGCCTCTTGACCCTTCTCTTGTGTTGCTACTTTTTGGTAACCTTTCCCACTGTTGTGTTATTCTTAGTGCAGCTCTGTCAGTTGTATTAAAGATGGTGTGGGCACTGCAGGTGGCCCGTCATCAATATCCTCTTTGATTTCCCTAGAAAAGAGATGCATCCTTAGGTTGTGTTAAGTTGAGATACTGATGTGAAGCAGCAGCAGATGGCTGTAGAATCTCCCTCTAGAGTAGGTGGCCATAAAATCTCACTCTAGCCTTCTCTTCTTAGGATTGAACACACCTACTTTCCTCATGTTTTCCTCTTATGTTATGTGCTCTCGTCCCTAAGCTGCCTTCATGGCCTTCCACTAGCTTTACTCCACTGTGTCAGTGACCTTCTTGCACTGTCCCAAGTTGGAATAGTGCTCAGATGCAATTTCAAATACAGGGTTACCATGAGAGATGTTGTTGAAAGCGTTGCTGAAGGCAGGTTAAATGGCATATGTGGCTCTCCTCTCATCAGCCAGGACAGTTATCTCATTGAAAGGTGACCGGGTGGTTAGGCACAGTTTGCCATTTGTAAATCTATGCTGGACATTCCCAGTCACTTTTTCAACCTTTGCATGCCTGGAAATGGCTTCAGGTGTTTTTATTGTATAACCTACCCTGTTGTTTCCCAGATTCTCCTTGTGGATATATTTTGTCACCTTTTTTTTCTCTTCAAGTAGCTCAGGAGAAATTTCTGATGGCACGACCACTTGAAAAGATGGTGTGGTCTTAGCAGTTCTGGATTCATCCCGTTCAGTCTTAAGGAGTTGGCATGTGTTGAATTTGGTGTGGTGATCCCTAATCTGCTCTCTATTTCCTGTGGAGAGAGTGCTCTGCTCCATCTGACTCTAGCACTAGGTTTGGGAACGTGGGAGGCCTGAGAGACACTGCTTTTCAGTGCTTTGACCTTTTCTGTGCACTGAATGGGTCCTTGCACTGTGCAGCAGAAGGCTTGCAGCTTCCCCAGACATCATCTTGCTGCTGCTGCTGTGTTGTATGTAGATGTCCTTTTGTTTGCCTTCCTACTACCTGCTGGCTTGAATATCAGCTAAGCTTTGGCTGATTCTGTTCCTGCGTGCCTCAACAGTATTTTTATATTCTTGTCTGTAACCTGTCTCCTCTTTCACCTTCTCTGTACTTCTTTTTTTGTGTTTTTGAGTTGAGTCAGGAGTTACCCCCTTAGCCAAGCTATCCTTCTGCAGTAGCTGGTGAGTTTCTGCTCTTTGGAGTGGACCATTCTTTTGCTTTGAGGTTATCGTAGAAGAGCAACCAGCTCATCTGTCCCCCTTTGCCCTTTATGGCAGCCTCCAGTGGGATCCTGACAGTCATTTCTCTGAAGAAGCTGCAGTCTGCTGCTTTGTGGTCCAGGGTTGTAAATTCTGCTGTTTATATTGCACATTTTTCTTAGGGTCTTAAATTCCCTGTTTTGTGGTTGCTATAGGTGAAGGTTGTCATCAACCATCACATCCTTGACCAGTTTTTTTTTTTTTTTTTTTTTTATTTAAATTCTTTGAGTAGCTGATGCCATAAAGTACTTTTCATAGTGTGGTTATAAATCACTTGCATCAAGAAAAGGTCTTCACCCAGTATCAGCAATCTCTGGGACTGTTTGTGCCCTCCTGTGCTGCCCTTCCAGCAGTTGCTGGGGTGGTTAAAGTCCCTTAGAAGAAGCAAAGTGTGGGATTATGAAGATTTATCAATTTCTTTTATAAGTGGACTGTCTAGCAAATGTCCTTCACATCATCCTTGTTGGTGTCTTCTCATGCTTACCTGTAATTTCTCCACTGGCCCATTGCCTGTTTCGGAGGAAAGCTCCATGCATTCTTGCTGTGCCCTTGTGTGGAGAAACCTCCTTTTTGCCTTCCTGCCTTGCTGAATTGTCTTCCTAAAGGTCCATTTATTTCAGCACAACTGTTTTGCAAGATGTTCACTGTTTTTCTGTGATCCCAGTGAGATCAAAGCTCTGAAGCTGCTCATGGACATCTCGTTCACCCTATTTGTATCCCATGGCATGTATGTTCACGTGCAGGTACTTGAGACGGGTCCCAGTCATGCTGCTTCTTCAGGAAGTGTGAGAATTTTCCTCTTGTGCTTCACCTTGGGTGTTTTCCTCAGCCCTTGTCCTATACTGCCACTTTGGGGGGCTGTGGTTATAAAAAGTAATCAGAGGCATTGCTTTCTTTTAATTTTAAAGATGACAACAAAAAACTAATTCCTGGAGTGTATACATTGAAAGTACACCAGCAATAGAATATCTATCATCTGAAATTTTTCTTCGGTGATAATTCTGAGTCATACCTAAGAGAAATTAAATTGGAAGAGTAGAAGAAAACGATAAAATTTTACCTATATTGATGAGCCTAGAAGTAATGAATTATCCAAAATAATTACTGTTGCCCAGTGTACATGTGAGATTGCCTGTATTCTTTAACACTCATTGGGACCTGTCAGGAAATGATTCCTTATGTATCCCACAGAGATTCAAGGATGGTTGCTCCTGGGGTAGAGAGGTGGTGTTCCATTTCATTTGATTTGCAGGCTTCTAGGCATCTTCCTATAGCAGTATGGACTACTAGATAGGGAATTGAAACCACATGGCTTGATTTATTTTTTTTTTTTTTTAATTACTGTAGAAGTAGTCCACTGCAGAACCACTTCAGGAGGTCTGTGCAGCACACATTTTAACCTCTGGCAGAGGGACAAGCTGTTGGGGAAGAGAGATTCTGAAGAGGCAAGACAAGGTTTTAGGCAGAGGCAGTCCAAAACATTCTGGATGACTCCTTTTTTCTCTGGTTGTAGCTTTTTCATGTCTTAAGTACTTTGACTACTTGGATGCATTTTGTACATCTCCTTCTGCAGCTGCTTCTTTCATAATATCCTACTTAAAACTCTACTATAAAATGATATAAATATTATCCAGAGTAAAAACTAATGGGGTTTTGCTATGTTTTGTACTCTGTGGTCTGATTTAGAGTAGTCTTTTTAGTACACTCAAAAATCCCTTCTTGGGTTGACATTATTAAGTGGTTTGAAATTCTTAGTTCTGGCCTTCTCTTTGTAAAATACTTTGACTGACTTCTCGTACTGGCTGTAAGGTGTAATGTTGTCAACTTTGTATGTAGTAAAACTTTCAGCTTCTGTTATCAAAAATGTGATACAGTAGATGAGCTCTGTTTTAGAAGACAGAAGAGGAGGTGCTTGGGCATGTGAAAGTTTTTTTGAAGTATTTGCAAAGCAGCTGTTCACAGTAAGAGTGTGAGGGGTTGCAGGGTACTTCCAAACTGTGAAGGGTTTGTGTCAGTGCTTTCCTTGTCAGTTTGTCCTGCAGGAAACATGCAGTTCTCGGGCTCCTCTAAAGCATATGCAAGCTGTTAATGACAGCATCTTTCTTTTTTATATATTTATTTTCTTAAATAGTGCTTTGATCCGTAGGCTTTCAATGCAAAGTCTGTTATTGTCAGTGTCAATGATAGACTTGGGAGGAGGGCCAGGAACTGAATGGGCCTTGAAACTATGAACTTTAGTTTTGAGAAGGCCTTTCTGAATGGGTTGGTTCAAGTTTTTTTTTATAGTGGTGCAAAGAGAAGTATTAAAATGGTATGGCTCCCCTTACCATGTTTTGAGTGGTAGAGAGCTTTGACAGAGGAATTCAGAGTAGAGTAGGCAAATACTTAAACCCCCATCCCCCAAAAAAAAAAAAAAACCCAAACAAAGCAACAGAACACCTCAAGTTGCTCAGTATTAAATAGCTTTGGATTTTTGAGTTACTGTAGTTGCATAAATTTAAGGAGAGGAGCAGAAACATAATAGCTTTGAGCTCATCTTTGACTACTTAATTTTCTTCTCTAATATATAATTTTTGCCTTAAGTTTTCAATATGGTTGATGTGAACTTTAAGATTATACTAATGAATAATTTTTTTTTTCTATTTCTCCATCTTTCTCCCTTTGGGCGAAACCTCTTCATCCAAATTCTAGCAAGTGGAAAGGTGACAATAGCAGTGTCAATTCTCTGTGCATCAGTCCAGACGGGAAAATGCTGCTGTCAGCTGGTAGAACTATAAAACTGTGGGACCTGGAGACCAAAGAAGTCTACAGAGTAAGTAACTTTGCTAAATTAAATTTAAAAAAAAAAAAAAAAAAGCTCTTCTTGATTGGCGACATTTCATACCTGTTGTTTCCCGATGGGATATCTGAAAGTTGTGCTGGGTTTGATGAGACAGTTGTTGGTTTTAGGATTGCTGGAAGCTGTTGCTGTGATGATACCCTCAACTGTGGTTTCAACTTTCTGAGAGTTGAATGAGGACATAAAATTCCTTGGCTGTGTCTGAGCATGCTACCAGCACCCTTTCTTAAGCCTTTATCAGAAAGATGGATGCTCTTCCTCTTCACTGAGTCCCTTTCTGACACCCTTGTAGTAGGAGAACCCTGTTCACCACAGTATTAGGTACTGTTGGCATTGTGCTGGAGCTCCCTGACTTCACAAGTCCCTCCTTGAAGCCGTCAGGTTTCTTTGCTAAATGTGTAACTAACTGGTGGCTTGACCAGGTTTGCTGTTGAAACTGTTGGAAGGCATAGGAGCAAACCCCTTGTGCATGGGGAAAAAAAAGTGCTTTCTGACAGAAACATCAGTAGAAGTGGATGTGATTTCTTTTGCATGGACTTAGTCCTAATAAATTTGCCTTTCATTCCCTGTTTAAATTTTAAAATTCAGATAAATATCTGGAGGGTCAGAAAAAATTTCCTTGAAATACAGAAGTGGAGGGAAGCTGATCACTGTAAAAAATGACTGAAATGTGCTTGTTGACTTAGTAATGCTTATGTCTTTCTTGATGTTCTTTAACTAATGTTTTAGTTGTTGCCGTATGGGTGTTCATGGCAATCATTGAAAGAGTCTTCTTTTTCCCTTAGCATTTCACAGGCCATGCTACATCAGTGTCATCATTAATGTTTACCACAGTGAAACCTATGAATGAAAATAAGCCTTTTGATGGAATTACAGGGCTTTATTTCTTGTCTGGAGCTATACATGACCGATTACTGAGTGTATGGTATGTAAGCCTTCCATAATTTGTAACTGATTGTAAACAAGTAAGTTTTGAACTCTGTGATTAAACAGAAGGTTAAGTAGAAGGGGCACTGGAGAAATGCAGTGATGATCTCTTAAATGGTGGTTTCAACTCACTGATTGTTGAATGAAGATGTGAATTTCCTTGGCTGTGTCTGAGCATGCTTCCAGTTGCTGTTTGAATCACTAGTGTATGCCAAGAACATAACCGTGTAATAGGCTTCTTTGTTTTTTGTACTTACTGTAGGGTTTTGCTGAGTTTTCTTGTTAAATTTCACTTGGGAGTTACTTTGCCCTTGGAATATGGAATGCTTTCTAGGCTGAAAGCTGAAATTACAGCATGAATATTTTTGGATGGAGCAAATACCACCACAGTTGCTGGTGATTTATAGCCTTTATAAAGCTTTTCAGGTGCAGAGGGTGCTGTTTGGGCTATGGTAAATAATGCATACTGTTTGTGTCTTCCAGGCAGATCAGATCAGATAGGAAAGAAAAGAATGCTGTGATGTCTTTCACAGTAACAGATGAACCAACTTTTATTGACCTGACTGTATCAGAAGTCAAAGAAGAGGTAGGAACAATAGTTTGTAATCAGATGTGTTCAGCTGTTTTCAGTTGTCATACCAGTTTCCTTTTAAGGGTGTAAAAACAGAAGCTTGATTTTTTTATTTGGGTTCTGCCCTGCAGAAGTGAGATCTGAATGCCCATTTATGGGTGTAAGGATATTTATTACAGGTGCATTTCTAAAGTGTATAGGTTGAGATATTAACTTTCAAAGTTACGAAATGCAAATTCAGTGTTTTCTTCAGAAATTTGGCTTGCGATAGCAAAAAAGTCCATTGTTTCCCATTTAGAACCAGTTAGTCAAACCAGCTGTTAGAACTTGCCAGCAAAAAACCAAAAAATTATTTCTCCAAATCCAGGTTGAGTATGGTCCTGTATAATCTGCTCTCAAGTGGCTTTGGCAGCCTAACTGCATTTTGAATTAACTATCCTTTAGTGAGTTGATGGAGCAGTGGGCATTCCCAAAGTCCCCCCATTTCAGCAAGAACAAGCATTTCAAAGCAGTTGCTTTGTGAAAAATGTCTACAAGTGAACATTCACAAACAGTTTCAGTGATTATTTAAAACTTTTTTTCTCCTCCCATCTTTAGAATCCTTTTCTAAAAGCAGGATTTCATGCTATATTTTCTCATTTTCCAGCTGTGTGCTCTTACTGCTTGTACTGGAGATAAGGGTGTTCTGTAACGTACATCTGTCATTTAGTTTCTCAGAGTATTATCTCAGTTTCTTTTCTTTAAGCATATTTGCAATGTGAGTGGCTCTATAGACATGTTCCTTTAAACATGTTGGGTACCATGTTTTTGGAACTTTGCTGCTTATGATGATGTCTGCCGCTATGCAAACTGTTCAAATTTGTATAGGTCAGTAGTGATACAGTAAAGTACAGTTATGAGTTGTTTTACTGTCTCCTAATAGTTGTACTAAATGTTTCTGAGATATTGCTCTCTTTGATATTCCTTAAAAATTTAGTTGAATCTTGAATGTGTTTAGTTACTGAAGAATGTCAAATGGTAGCCATAAAGCTATTCCTGATGTCCTGTACTTATGGGAGATTTGTCCTCTGATCTAATTCAAATCCTGTGCCTTCTTTCAGCCTGTGAAGTTAGCCGTGGTGTGTCGAGATGGGCAGTTGCATTTATTTGAACATATCTTAAATGGGTAAGTTAGTGTTCATCTTGAGGTTGTCTTGGGGAAAGGCCTGAGATGACTGTAAGGCAAAGCTCAGTCTTCTCATGCTGCTGTCTTTAAGCTGTTGTGTCTATTCACAAACCAGGTTGTAGCTGGTTCTTTTTTCTGGGTTACTGGACATATTTTTGGAGAACTTGTTGGGGCTGTGCTGCACTTTGGTATTAAGTGTTGCTTTAACCAAGATTTTGTCTGTCGATACCTCATCTTAGCCATGTGTAGAATGTGCAAACTGGCTGAGTTAGCCGAGGAAGGTTTGCTCAGAGTTTTCACGAGTGTGCTGCTCATGGAAGGTACTTAGATGTGCAGGATATTGATGTGTTTAAGCTAAACATCTTGGAATTTTTTCATTCCTTTTTTTTTTCCAGTTATTGCAAAAAACCCTTAACATCAAACTGTACTATCCAGATAGCAACTCCTGGAGATGATGGGGACTCCACACCAAAACCGGTCCCTATTTTAGCAGCTGCGTTTTGCACAGACAAACAGTCTCTGCTGCTAGTGTATGGAAACACCCTACAGCCCATCATAGAGAAAGTGGTATGTAAAACTTACTGGAGAGGCTTTGGATTTTGTAATATAGCCTGCGTACTGCTCTCAATTAGAGGGGTTTATGGTGCTTTTTTTTCTTTTTGTTTTGTTTTAAATTGTGTAACAAAACAAAGCTTATTCCTTCCCCCTTTTCTGTGAGCTGTGACTGTTGCCCCTGAGCTGGTTTGAAAGGTGATTTGTATTCTTCCATTCTTTGAATTAAAATGCAACTTGATGATATCGCTGACTGTTTCTTGCTATTTCATCTGATAACTGAGTTAGGCTATTGAAACTGGTTTTAATACTGTTTCAGTTTAGCTGTGCGAGCCTCTTTGGAGAGCATGGAGATCTGGTAGTAAAAGGCAGATGTGCAAAACAGCTGCTGTTCTGGCATGAAAAAAAACTAATCCTCATTTATAATGTCTGGCATTTGTTCTTATCTTTCAGTAGCGTAATGAATCATAGGGGTGAATCTCAAATATATTAACTGGCTTTGTTCCTGTCCTTCTAGTCTTTGAACACCACTGAATCCCACATATGTTTGATAAGGGACATCCAGAAGGTGTTGTCACTTAAAACAGATGTTGCCCTAACAAAGGTGAGCTTTGCGTGAAACGTGATTTTGTTGCTTCTCTTGAAACTTTGGAAGTAGTAGAATTCACTACTTTCTTTTAAAATGAGGTTTTATTTCTGGATGGACTTGCTCAGAGCTGCAGGGGTAGCTACAGATGTCCGTAGCACTCGGGCTTGTGTGGGTGAAGAGTCCTTCATGGCTGCCGTGTGCCCTAGCATGCTCTCGCACGCAGTTACCCTCCTGTAGCTTGTAGCAGGTCCTGTTCTCTGCAGGACTGGCTGATGGTTTCTTTTCTGCTTGAGATCAGTTTTTCCCCTGGAGTCTATCAGTTTGAGCAACCTCTTTGACCCTGATGGTTTGGGACGAAGTTGAAATGGCTTTATTTTAAATGTAATGGAGCCTTAAAAGGCACATCCTTTTGGCTCTTTATTGAGGTGGCCATCACGTGTTCCTGCTTAAAAAGATATGGCACCTAGCAATGTGTGATTGACACTTAGATGGCAGCAGTGTCCACTGAGGCTACTTGCCACCGTTTTCTCTCATGCAGGATCGCCGGGGGGTTTAGAGACAGGCTGTGAAGTTCTTAATCAGTGTTCGTATTCAAGGCCTTGAAGATTTGAAACGCTTGCAGTATCAGTGAAGAGAGCAGACAGCGCTGTTTTTCTAGCCCTCAAGTTACCTACCAGATCTGGTGCTCCATCAGCCAGGTGGGGTTTTGTGCCAATTCCTCAGTCCTGGAGCTGCTGGGTAGCAGAGCTGAAATGCAGTGAGAGGTGTAGGAGCTCCCTGGCATGCAGTGATGATACCCATCTTGGTTTCGCTTTTTGCTGGATTCCTGTGAAGACGCATTTCTCTTGGCTGTCTGAGCATGCCTTGGGGGGGAGTGGTCAGCGGTTAGCATGGCGAGCAAAGGAGATGGTATTTTAACACCATTGCTGCTGTACAGTACAATTCTTGAGCTATAAACCAATTATTTATTTATTTATTTAACTTCTACACACAGCAGGTGGAAGTTGCTTTGCTCACTGTATTAGATATTTGTATCACTTCATTGGGCACCCAGCAGGGCTCCCACAAGTACAGAGGTTTGGGCAGGTACTTCAAAAAATAGTCTGCACAGAAGTGTTGTGGTTAAAGAAGTGTTCTGGCAGTAGCAGGGAGCATTCCTGATAATCTGGAAGTGGCACACTCCCTTACAGCCCCCGTGGGCCAGGGGAGCACTTGGTTCGTAACTATATTGCCTTTAAAATTTAGACTCCTCTGTGTTCATTGAAGGTGGACACGATAGTTCGATTGGTATAACCTAAGATTGCTCTGTTTGTCTTCTTGGTCATAGTCTAATTCAGACTACTGAGTTCTGCATCTGAGCAATCCCTAGAAGAAAATTGGCGGGATTGAAGTGAATAGTAACAACCTTTTACTGTTGCATTCTGCTGCTGTTCCTGATCAGTTCTTACCTTCCAGTGGAAGCTGAATTAATCTGCATGCAGCTTATGGGCCTGACTGTCAGTACGGTGGTATCTATTGCAAACAGGCATCCAAATATTAGTTGCTGGATACAGAACAGACACATAGTTTGATGTGTGTTATGGAACACAACTGTAAGTAAAAAGATTCACAGGTGATTCCAAAGAAGGTGATTGCTTTAGATAATTATGAAAAGTAGCTGACTGTTGCTTAAGGTTATTAATTGCTTTTCAAAATGTAGGATTTTCCTAATATATATGTCAAGGAAATGGTTGTGGAAGACTGGTTTTACTGCATATGTGAGAGTCTTGGAGTAAAATTGCTACTTTAAACTGAAAGAAAACTCAAGATATTAGCAGTTCATGCAGATGTTATTTTCTCTCTCTATTAGGTAAAGACACCTGTTGTGAACAAGGATACCAAAGTTCTAGTGCCCGGCATTCCAGGACATAGTACAGCTGTCAAAACTCCATCCTCAGGAAAGGAGAAAAAGAAGAACAAGAGGAAACCGGGAGAGGCAGAGGTACAGTGGTTACTCTTTTAAACACAGCAAAAATGGAGAAGCTAGAATCAGAAATCATTGCTACAACTTCAGGTGAACTCAAACTTGTTTTGTTTAGTATGGAAGTGAGGTTAATGATGCCATCTTTTTGTATGAGAGAGACTTCCCTCTGCTCAAAACATTTCTGTCCTTCAAGCCCTGTATGCTTTGCCTGTGGTTGTGCCATGTATCTGCAGAACTTTCTCACACGCTTGTGTCTGTCTCTGCGTGCTGAGGTTGTACTACTGCTTTTCAGTCAAAACTACTGCTTTTCTCAGGTTATTCTCTGTCAGTACGTTGAAAAAAATATGCAAAATGTGTTATTTTCCAGCAGGATCAGTGGGAATGCTGTAGGTTAGATACTTTGCTTTCATTGTGAGAAGCTGCACTGAAACAGCACTGCCCTTGCTTACTGTCTGCAGGAAAGCATTGAAGAGCGCCTGGGGGCATTGGATATTGATGTGAGCAAAGTAAAAACTCCAGGTGGCCTTCCACAAACAGACAGCTTCGCAGTACTTCTGGTTCAGGGCTTGGAAAGCAATGATGCAGAAATCTTAAATGTAAGTGTTACACAATTCTTGTACGCTGTGTAGTCCATTTATTGAGACCTGGGGGAAGCCTTCTTGAAAGCTGAGGAGGCTGAACAGTCCAGAACCTGCTGTTTCTCCCAGCTGCCTTTTGATGATCTGCTGCTCAGGGCAGTGATAGTGTGAGTGATAGTAGTGGTATGACTGTTGTTGTTACCCAACTTGCTTCCTGAGTCAGTCTATAAACTTGAGGTGCTTCTGCTGATAGTAAGTTTGTGACATTACAGTTCATCTCTTTTACCATTGATGTTACTAATGCAGCCCTCTTCCCCTTAGCTTGAGCTGCAGGGTGGTAATCTGTGTTTAGTCTCCTGGTTGTGCCCTTTCCAAGTAGATGGTGTGACAACAGTTTCACTTGAAAAGCTCAGTGTTGCACTTGGATGAGGAGAAAATAATAGTTCTGGGGCAGGGAGATGAAATCTGAAGAATTTGATGCTGAATAGAAATGACTTGTCACAGATACTAGTGAAAGGCATTTACTTATGGAAGTCAAGCACAGAAAAGAGCAAGAGAGATTTTAATATGCCTGTGATGTTTCATTTCTGATATGTGGTGAGTGGGCTTAGAGACAATGCTAGACTGTTTTAGATGGGTTGAGTGTCTTTTTTTGTTAATTGTTGCTGACTTGTACTATGAAAACCAATTTAATTTTTCATCTTTTACTCGTCAACCTCACCTTAGTGTGCAAAGACAGCAGAGTAGAAAAAGAGATTTACAGCCAGGAACTCTTGATTGTGCTCATTGCTCATATGAATGTATGTTAAACTGATGATTTTCTGATGATATTTCTCCATTTTAACAGAGAGTGCTTAACACAAGAAAGGAGAATGTAATAAAGAACACAGTAGCCAGAATGCCTCTCCATGCTGTCATCCCACTGCTGCATGAGGTAGGGGAGACCGCGTTCCTTGTACTGTCCTGTGAGCACATTTGGTTTATGCTCTAGCAGGGGAAAATCCAGGGTTTGTCTCTTTGCCAGTGAAATAGGTCAGGGTCATTGTACAGGACAAAAATTGTTCTTAGTTTGTCTCTGATACGCTTTTATCTTCTCTGGGTGAAGCTTAACCAAGGGACAAAGTGCCACTGTCAAAGATGGGAAGAGCATTACATCATGGAATATTATCTTAAGTGATACTGTGGGGAAAGAGAAAAGGAAAGATTAGTTAAGCTAGAGCTTGTTTAGTCCATGGCAAACAGTTACCATTACATTTCCTTTTAAACTATTAGAACGACTGGTAATTTCAAACATGAAAAGAGCAGTGCTAGCCAGAGCAAGTTATGGAAGCCTAAACATGCCATGTGTTTGGTACTTACTGCTGACTGTTTTTGACCTTTTAGCTTACGAAGAGATTGCAGGGCAACCCATACAGGTAAGAGGCAACTCAACTACAGTTTAATTCACCTGAAACTAGTACGTGTTCTGGTCCCTCCCTCCACCTATGTGATTGATTTCCATAGTAGCTGTAATTAAACTGCAGCATCTTCAGGTAAAAATTCTTCTGTGGGTATTAAGAGAAACTTCTAGTAAAGGCAGTGCTTTGTCAGGATGGCTGAAATGAAATTAAAAATGGAAAAGGATACCTGAGATAAGCATATAACCCTGAGAATGTATCTCAAGTCCCAGGCTGATATATTGATCAGGGTGGATGGATGGGCCAGGGTCAGCTGTAGCAGGTTTATCAAGGCCAAGTGCTGGGTCCTGCACATCGGTCACAACAGCCCCAGGCTTGGGGAGGAGTGGCTGGAAAGCTGCCTGGCAGAGAAGGACCTGGGGGTGCTGGTGAACAGCTGGCTGAACATGAGCCAGCAGTGTGCCCAGGTGGACAAGAAGGCCAAAGGCACCCTGGCCTGCATCAAAATTGTGTCTCCAGCAGGAGCAGGGAAGTGATCATGCCCCTGGACTCCTCACTGGTGAGGCCACAGCTTGAGTACTGGGCTCAGTTTTGGGCACCACACGATAATAAAGACATTGAGGTGCTGGAGCGGGTCCAGAGAAGGGCAACAAAGCTGATGAAGGGTCTGGGGAACATGGCTTATGAGGAGCAGCTGAGGGGACTGGGACTATATATCAATACTGCAGACCTGATCAATATATCACATCAAATATCTATCAGCTGTATGGCTTGTGTGGTTTAATTATCAAATATATTTAGACATCTCCTGGTGTTGTGTTTAACAACAAAACAAGCTCTTACTCCCCCATTGTCTTGTTATATTGCTATAAGGAGAGCTTTGCTGAGACTAACTACCCTTAATTGTGTTGTTTGCTGGTGGGTTAGTTTTGTTGTTGCTCTTTCAATAAATAAAAATTCCCTCATAACAAGTGGAAAAAAAGTAGCATGTTTTGATCTTCTGTTTATTGAAACCTCCCATAAAAGGTGTGAGAAATGCAGCCCCCTCAACACGTTTAGTTTAATCCCTCACTGAAATGTCTGTTCTTTCCCAAACAAGTGTCTTGCAACAGTCTGGCTATCTAGATGTATTTCCACCTGCATTTCTTTTTATATAGTGAAAGAGGAGCACTTTCTGTAGAACTGTTGAACTTCCAGAATGTGAATATTGTCTTTGATATAATTTATTTTTCTTTTCCAGTGCCTCACTAATGGTTCGATGGCTGAAATCTGTTTTTACTCTACATGCATCCTACCTTTCCACAGTAAGTATTTTGTACTGATACTAATGCAAGTAAATAAAAGTGGATTTAAATAGTTAAATCTATGTACGTTCATCCTTCAGGGTTGTGTCTCCTGCTGTCCACATCTGGCAGTGCCCAAATCAGCATACAGAGGGCAATACTTCCACCACTTTTGTCAAATTGTTACACATTGGTTATAAATTGTTACAGTCATAGGATAAAATCATTAAGGTTTGAAAAGACCTCTAAGATGATCTGGTCCAACTGTCAAGCCAACACTACTATGACCACTAAACTATGTCCTGAAGTACCAGGTCTACATGTTTTTTAAACACCTGCAGGGATGGTGACTCCACCACCTTCTTGGGCAGCCTGGTCCAAAGCCTCACCACTCTTGCAGGAAATAAATTCTTCCTAATACTCAGTCTAAACCTCCCCTGGCACAACTTAAGCCCATTTCCTCTCATCAGTAGTAACTTGGGAGGAGAGACCAACCCCAACCTCACACTACAACCTCCTTTCAGGTAGTTGTAGAGCACAATAAGGTCTCCCCTCAGCCTCCTCTTCAGACTAAACAATCCCAGTCCCCTCAGCTGCTCCTCATAAGCCATGTTCCCCAGACCCTTCATCAGCTTTGTTGCCCTTCTCTGGACCCACTCCAGCACCTCAATGTCTTTATTATCGTGTGGTGCCCAAAACTGAGCCCAGTACTCAAGCTGTGGCCTCACCAGTGAGGAGTCCAGGGGCATGATCACTTCCCTGCTCCTGCTGGAGACACAATTTTGATGCAGGCCAGGGTGCCTTTGGCCTTCTTGTCCACCTGGGCACACTGCTGGCTCATGTTCAGCCAGCTGTTCACCAGCACCCCCAGGTCCTTCTCTGCCAGGCAGCTTTCCAGCCACTCCTCTCCCCAAGCCTGGGGCTGTTGTGACCGATGTGCAGGACCCAGCACTTGGCCTTGATAAACCTGCTACAGCTGACCCTGGCCCATCCATCCACCCTGTCCAGATCCCTGTGCAGAGTCTCCTGACCCTTGAGCAGATCAACACTCCCGTTCAGTTTGGTGTCATCTGCAGACTTACTGAGGATGCACTTGATCCCCTCATCCACATCATTGATAAGGATATTAAACAAGGCTGGTCCCAAAACTGAGCCCTGGGGAAAACTGCTCATTCATGACATAGTTATAGTCATCCCAAAGTCAAACCAAAAGCAAGTATGGCTTAGCTGTGGGAGTTGGGGAACAAAACTACTGTCAAAGAGCAATCTAGCCCCTGTCAGTAGATCTGGCAGAACTAAATTTGCCTTGCTGTTGCACTGCTCATCGTGGGACTACCTTGGGCACGGCTGGATTGACAGGGTAACAGTGCAGCAGAGCTGGCAGGGCAGTAAGTCACATCCTAGCTCTGGACTGAAGTCTGGCCCTGCCGTGCAGGTGGTGGATGAAGCGCTCTTGCTCAGTTAAGACCAAGGCATTTTGTCCCTGCTCGTCCTTTCTCCCATCAGAGGGCTGCTGTGTGTCAGAGCGTGCCCGTGCTGCTGCGGCTGTGCTCGCACACTGGGCTGTGTTCAGTGCCCGTCCGCCTGGCTTCACAAACCTGCTTGGGCACCTGCTGGCGTCAGTGGCTGGGGAAGGAGGAGCTGTGTGAGTGTTGCCAGGTTTTGGAAGTAGGTGATGTTTCCAAGCACGGCTCACTGTTACTGATCAGGCTGCAGGTGGTTTCTGTGAACCCTCAGCTCTCCCTACTGTCTGGAATTATGTGAGCAAGGATTCCGTGCCCCAAACATACAAAGGTCTTATTTTGAAAATTTTAAGCTACGTTTGTGATGCGTTGGTCACCAGCTTCATTTTCCTTCATCCCTCTTCTCCCAAGTTGCCAGACCTTATTCCTCAGCTGGGAATGCTGTACCAGTTAATGGAGAGCAGAGTCAAAACTTTGCAGAAGCTTTCCCGCCTGCACGGAAGACTCTTCATTCTTGTCACCCAGGTGAGTTAAAGCTAAATAACGGGATGTGCCAAGGAAGTCTTGTGGGCAGACGTGACTTCCTGTTGTGATTAAATCTGATGGGGCCTGTTATTGGGAGCTTAGTACAGCTGCTGTAGAGCCCTGCTGGTAATGGTCAAAGCAGTGCACCTCCTGGACTCACTGGTCAGTCTGTGCTTACTGGAAATGCCACGTGTTTATTCCTGCCAAATGTGTCTATCAACCTGTTGAGTTTTAAAGGAGAATAACTGGGAGGTGCTGGGCCACTTCAGAGCAGTTGCCTCTTAAAATTGGATTTTGTCCATCATATTTGTTTGGCTGTTGAACTACTGCTATAAATGGATTGATCTGTGTTAAACTTGATGTAGCTATTGTTTGTATTGTTAGGAGTTTTCAGTTGGCATGTGTGATTGCATCCAAGGTTAATCTGCACGTTCCCTTCATCGGTTCAGGATGTAACGGAGGTTAACCAGACTGCAAAGCTGGTATATGAGGATGGTAAGTGTTGCATGCCAGGTGTAGCTCAGCTCCTGAGCTCATTTTGACAGCTGATACTTGTTGGCTGTTCCTCCTGCTCCTGTGCTGATCCACGAGTGTCCAGTCTGCAAGTGGAGAGTCTTTGTGGGAAGTCAGTGGTTAATGATGCAGCAGGCATCTTGTAGTTCATTGTTCCTTCTTTCCTTCCAGTCCTTTCATTTCCTCTCACTCTCTCCTGTCTCTACTTCACAAATTAAGGAACTGGTTAATTGGAAGTTCAGTATACCGCTTAACTGAACTGGCAACTTCAAATGCCTTGTGTTAGCACTAGCTAAGGTTACCTCTGCTGAGGCAGATACAGTCAAGATACATGCAGGACCTCAAGCTACTGGGTGATCAGGGTGTGTGCACGCACACTTGAAGTTTGGCCTTTTTTCTGCTGGAACTTCATACTGTACAATCACAATGGAAGTGTCTTGTTCTTAATTCATGTCAGTCAACCTGCTCTTCAGGTGGAATTAGTTTTGGAATTGAAATAGCAGTTTGGAGACTTAGCAGCATGGTGGGCTGTGCTTTGTTTGCATGATGACATTTTCAAGTCTGTTCTCCGGACTGAGGGGTTGTTTTCTCTCTGCAGAATCCTCAGAAGAGGAAGGCTCAGATGATGAGATGATTGCAGATAAAGACTCTGATGTAAGTGGGGCTGGACCAGGTCTTCCTCCATTTGCTGGTAATTTGGCTGACTGTCAGAGGTTCAAACATTCTTGTTTATTTTTTTCCTGAAGGAAAACTGGGATGAAGATGAAGAAAAAGAGGAGCAAGCTGATGAGCAAAACATGACTGTAGAAAAGGAAATCAATGGTGATTCTGATTTGGAACCAGAAAATGAAAGTGAAGAAGAATAACAACACAAAAGAATTTGAACAGTTTAAAAAAGTGGGCCACCAAACTCTTTTAATTCTGGATCACCTTGCTGGAAGATGCCAGATGTGCATGCAGGGAGTGCAGACTCCTACACAGCCTGTGTGCAGAGGCAAATGTGGGGCACTGTGCATTTCTGAATCCAGAATGTTTAACCATGGCAGCCTTCTCTTGCCCTGTTTCCCTGCGCTTACTTCTAGAAACATTTCTTCCACCTCCTGGTCAGATTATGCCTGTCATGTGGACATGCATTTGTATCTCAAGTGAAATAAATCTGCCACCGCTGTTTGTGTGGTAAACCTGGTTCAGCTTTACATTGAATTTGTTTCAAGTATTCGAGGATCAAAGACAACTGGTCTATACCTTCTTCCCATGCTTCAGTTAGCAATAGCAAATGGGCATCCTGCTGCATTTTTTAAAAAAGAAAGAAACAGAAAAAAAGGAAAAAAAAAAAAGGATATTTTTGTAATATTTAAATTCTCTACTGAAATTCTTTTGTTTGCCCCCATCCTCCATTCGTTTAGCCATGCCTTGGCAATATCTAAATGCCAACCCGACTTAAAAATGGCTTTTTCCTTTTTTTTTAAATAAATTTGAACTCGAGACTTTTATATGTACAAATCAATGCCTTTTCTTGTGCTTCAAAAGGACATTAGAACTATCACTGGCTCCTAATTTTGTTTTAATGGAGGCTGTATATAAGTTTAATGCTAACCCCGAGGATAGACTGTGTTGAGCTGGGTGGGGAGAAGTGAGTAACCCAGGGAAATGAGGAGGTGAATGCCTGTGAATACGTCGCACAGCTCTACCTTTATTACAGATTTTTAATCTCTGGCAGAACAAGGACAGCTATTTGCTCAGCTAATGGGAGCTGAAGCGGTGCAAACATTTTTAAAAGCAAAACAAGGTAAAGATTTGAGCCATTCACCACTATAATGTACAATAATGTATTTGTCTATAAATGGAGCTGTTGCAACTAATTACCACCCTCTTTGTAAAGTGAATAAATATACATGTCCTTTACCAAATACCTGTCCTGTGGTGTGTGTTGAGAGAGACCTCAGGTAGCTATACAGGTGGTGGTGAAGGACAAAATCCTCTTTGTGGGAAGCAGCTTTCTAGTGGAGAATGAAGCCAGCCTAAAAGGTGCTGGTGTTCTGCAGAGCATCTCTTGTTGCCAATTTCTTAGCTCCCTGTGCTTCAGTCCTGCCTGTTGGTTTGTCCATGCCTGGGGATGGCATTGGGATTGGAGGGCTGTCTGGAGGCACAGGGAATTGGCATGGGCAAAGGTGGAGGAAACCAGTTTGGTCTTTGGTGATCTGGAGGTAAAAGGACAGCAGTGGCAGGCCTCCAGTCTTTGGAGGGTTGAACTGACAGGAAATGAGTAATTTGTAAAGCTGGCCTTCTGGTTCCTTTCTGAGCTGCTGTGAAAACGAATGCCAACGCGTGTGCACGCACTAGTCCCACGAGCCACCAAACTGCACTGCACTGCACTCCTGTTTGAGTTTTTAACTGGTACTGATGTTCCAGTGTGCAGGCAGGCTTCAGACTGGGTGAAACGGGTGTGAAGGAAGGGCTGTTGCATCTCGGGTGTGTGCTGGTCTGCTGAGCTTTCTGGTGTGGAGTCACACTAAGGAGCAACTGTTGTGCAAGTTCCGACGTGTGCCTGTGTTCCAGCCTCTCCAGCAGTTGAAGCAGGAGCCCTGGGTTGGGGTTAAAGACCAGGCTGAGTATCTTGTTGGCCCTCTGGATATGGGGAGTGGTGGCATTGGGAACTTGCCACCATAACCCATTTGTGCCTGTCAGGTTGGGATTATCTGTGTCCATTCTTTCAGTGCACTACAAACCTGTTCCAGGAGTGGAGCTGTGGGAGAACCTGGCAGCAGGAAGCGGGGGGGGCGGGGGGGTTCAATAAGATTTTGTTAGTTCTTGGTCTTGCTGACAATGATGTTCTGCAAATCTGTTTGCCTCAGACAACAAACTGGTCGCAAGGGCAGAAGTTGTCTCCTGCTCTGGAGTTAGGATAGCTGGGTCTCGCCGGCCTCTAAGCCCTCTACCTGCATCGCCTTCAAGCAGCTGTTGTGTGTGGGTCTGTTGGGGTATGGCCGCTGAAAGCAATTGGGCTGGTATTTCCAAAGATCCTGCTCACCTTGGAGCCAATAACTGACAGTTCTGTGCACTTCCTAATCCTTCCAGCTCTTTACCTGCCAAGCCAGGGTCTCAGCCAGCTGAGGACTAAACTGTTCATGTCTTTTGTTTCCAAGGGTGCAGCCTCTTCTGGAGAAAGAGGCTAGAAGTGGGGTAAGTCTTCCCATTGCAGCCCTAACCCTGGAGTTTTGGAGCAATGAAGGAGTAAGTAGGACAGATCAGCTACTCATTCGGAGCAGTGGAGGTTGGATGAGAGTTTGTGTGGAGAGTCCAAGGTGTGTCCAGAGCAAGTCTCTGTGGCTGAGCAGCCAAGAAATCCATGGGGTGGAAACTGAGGTTCAGTTTTGCTTTTTATTTGCCTAACTAGGACTGTGTCCCGTTTATCGCTGTGTATTTAACGTTTGTCCAGGCACCACTGCACAGTATAAAGGATTTTTTTTAATGCTGTTTTTCCTGTGGAGGTGGCCTTGTTTCTAGGTTTATAGAAGTAAATAAACTTTGACTGTAGTAAGGAACAATACCATAGATGGCCAGCGGGTGTCAGACGAGCTCCACAAAAATCCTTTGCATTACCAGCTGCAAGAGCACCCTGTGAATTGTGCCTTTGAGGATGGCACATGTGAAACACATCTCACTATAAGATGATGCGTCTCCCGTTCTCTCTTCTTCTTATGGTCCTGCTTCCAAAGGGACTTTGTACTACACCAGCACTTGGTGCAAGAGGGGCTTGTTGCCTTTCCTGCTAAATATTTCAGCGTTTCATCTGATGCTTGGAAGTTTGAGAGGAAAACTAAGAGCTGCCTGTGGAGGATGTGCACCTTTGCCTGTCAAAGGTTCATCTCTGTAAAGATGTGGAGTATGGAGGTTTTGCTTTTGGTCTCCCTGCATGCTCTGGGAAGTGATTTAATTGGTTTTAAAAAGGCAAACCTTTTTTTGGTTTGTCCTTTAAACTATTTTTGCTGATGGCTTCTCTGTCCCAAAATAACTACTTCAATAACATTGGTTAAGAAGCAAACAAATGCAAAACATAGTGTTGGAGATAGGGGAGAGGAGGAGGTGGATATGGAAATGGAGAAAAGAAGGAAAGATTTAGGATGCACAACCAGTTCCTAGAAAATTCCTGATTACTGGGAACATCACCATGTAGGGATTTGAAAACTGCATGTGAAGACGAGGGAGAGGGCATCTAGCTTGACAGCTAAGTTGTAGTTTAGGCTGTCTTGTGATGAAGCAAGGGCTGGGTACTATATTCACCCTTTTTTGTATGGGACCGAACTTTGGTGGTAAGGAAAATTCAGTTTTGCCATTTGCCCCTTTAACCTGTGCATACACCAAGCTGAAGTCTCTAAGAAGCTCACCTGATGTTGGGTGGGATGTTGTTTCCCTGCTCCCTGGAAGGAGGGGGCTGGGAAGACATGACTCTGGCAGATGCTCTATTTCCTTGCAGGTGTGTCCAAACTCACAGCTGTGGGACCCTGATGAACCATCCAGGAGATTCTCAGCTTCCATGATTTCTAGGAAAGACAGGTATTTTGGAAGTTAATTGATGGTGGGTAGCTTAAAACTTTAGTTTTGCCTTGGAGAGCAGTATGATTGACCCCAGAAAGAAAAACTGTGCCTGCATCTCCAATCTGCTAGAAGTGGGTGACTGCTATTCCAGCATTCTACAGCAGTGTTCTACAGCCAGTTGCCAGGAGGTGACCATATTCTTCCAGTCTGGGGTTGGGTTTAGGATCAGTCTCGCAGTCTCCCCTCCAGCATGTAGGTCCCCAAGCTCTCTGCCTGGGTGTGCAGAGCACCTCGAGTCGGTGGGAGGGCTGCTGGAGCTGTTGTTCTGGAGGTGACCTTGCAGAGCAGGTAGCAGTAATGTTGAGTTATGGTGCCTGGGTGCCCCAGCTCTTGTGACAGCTGTGGTGGTTTTCAGTTCATTCAGACACCTGTAAGGGCTTGTTCTGAATGGGGGAGAGAGATCCACTCCTATTGGGGTTGCAGAAATAATGTGTGGGAAGCCCCTGCACTTGAGCAGAGGAAAGCACTTTCCAAAATCTGTTTGGTTGTTGCCAGCATGACTGTTTTTGACTCGGCTGCTGCCTAAAACATAGTCTCTTTTTTGGGTCTTTTCTCCAAAAATACCTTATACCTAGCCCCTGCAGAATCAAGGAGATCATAAAGCAAATCCTGCTTGGAAGAGAGCCTAGGCCTCTGCATGAGGAAAATGTTGCCCAAGTGCCTTCACCTCTGCTTCTGTTTTGGCAGGAAGATACAAAATTGCTCAGCAAAGAGGTAAGAGATGTAAATAAGATCTGTGTGAGTGAATCTCATGTTATCTAGGAGGGGAAGTGAAGTCGTGGTCTGACCTGGAGCCTATCCAAAGTTGTTCTTATCACAGAAATGGTGTTAACTAGGTTATTTCAAATAGTTTGGCTCAGTAATGAGCACTATCAGTTATTCCTAAATAACTTATGGAATGAATGGTGCATTTTGTCCCTGAGAAGAAAATCTTGCCTTCAGTCTGCATGGGGACTTGTAGGGGGGTGTCTCTGGGTTCCTCCTGCAGCGGTCACTGCACACACAAGCCCATCACCCCCTGGGGCTCTGCATCTGTGGGCTGGGGAAGTGTTTGCATTCCTCAGTACGAGAGAGCACTTGTCTGTTGGCTGTGTTAGTGACTTCCTAAAGCCCCTGTAATCAAACAGTCAACAGGATTTTGGTGCCTGATGGCACGTTTCAGGAGGAGCAGGCCTTTGTGTTTCTCTTTCTCTCTCACACGTAGTAAATTTGTTCTTTATATTCAGCTGTTGGCCGATGGGGGGAGGGAGCAATAAATGATTTATAACCACAGCAACAGTTAATGTGGGAAACTGGCATCAACAACAATCTTTTTCATGTCCCCATCAATGAAAGCATTAAAAATCTTCCCATGCTGAACTGGGTGAGACCATTGCTGACACTTCCCCAAAAAAGGTGGTGTAAAGGTAAGTCAGACTGAAATGATCTCACCCAGGATGTCTGGTCCAGGAACCAATGATCCTTTCAGCTGCCTCAAGTTGGAAGCTACTGTAATCAGATCAAAGAAATGTTTTCTGCCCCCGGCTGAATCTGGGTTTTCTGAGAAGGGAGCTTGACAGCAAAGGTTGATAGAATCTTCTGTTGCTGAAGTTGAGCTGTGTTGGTTCAGAGATTTCAGTAATGCAAAAAAAACCTTATGGTGTGAACTCGGGGAGCATAGGAACACAGGTATTTTTAGTTACTCTTTCAGCTGACTGTCTTCCAGCACTTGTAGGTTGCAAGGAACTTGGGTCCTCTCCAAATGTGTGGTTTATGAAGCTTTATTGTGTGTTGAGGCTCCTCAAAGCAAGGTGTGTAGCTGAAGTAGTGTTTGTAGATACAGTGAAATATTTGCAGAAGGGGTACATTTAGTGAAGGAAACTAATAGGATGAAGGCAAGTGTTGAACTTAGATTATTATACCATAAATTCTAACTTAGTTTTCCAATCTTTGCTTATTCCAGATGATTATTTTCCTAATGTTTGTTAGTGCTGTGATGATCCCAGCTAGAAACTGCAGGCAGAAGAATTGCAGCTGTCTGCTCACCACCCAGCGTGCTCGTAGGCAAGCAGAAGGCTTTGGCTGCACATCCCCAGATCTTCCAAAGTCACCTGCTGGAGTGGTGATCAGCATTTGCACTTCTGTACAATTAAAGCCTGAGTGGAGCAGCACTAGGTGGCATCCAGGTCCTTCTTGGTGCTTTCAAAATGTTACAAGTAGGAAAGCAGGCTGCACGTGCTGGTGGGCTGATTAACATCCTCCTCCCTGTGCTGGGCAAGGCCAACCTTGTCTCTGCACTCAGGTCGGAACCACGGTCCTCACTGCTCTTCGTGGGTGTGCTCGTTGTACTCTGGCTGGCTTTTGGAAATGTGTGTTGTTAGGGAAGTGTGGCTGCTTTTGGTTCAGAAGCCATGTCTTGGGAACTTTGCTTTCCTGCAAGCTTGAAGTCTGAAATGAGATTTCAACTTGGAAATGGTCCGTTTGCAGAAGAAGAAATGCATTTTGAGCAGACGTATAGTTGGATGCACAACATCCAACAGTGAAGTGAAGATGACAGTGAAGTGAATAAGGAGGGGAAAATTGAGACATTTTCAAGTTTTTTGGCTGTTTTTGTTGGGGAGAGGCATAGTATTTGCTCAAGTACTTGATCACGAGTACTTTGATCGTGACTTTTGGCCCTTTGTCTTGTGCTGTATCTGTTTTCTCTGTGGAGGTATTACAATGTTCTTAAGATGCTGGAGTGATAGAAAAAAAGGAAAAAAAAGCAAATCACAAACTTGATGACTACTTTTGAAGTAAAGCAGTAATAGCACTTTTGGAACTATGCGGAATTTAAGTGCAGTGGTGAGGCCAGGTACAGGAGCTGATATCACTCTGAGGAAGTGACTGATCAGACAAGGTGTAATCTTTGAGGCGAAAGACTGATTTTCTCCTGAGGATTTAAAATTACAGCCTTAGTTGCATCTGCTAAGAAATGCACTCAATATCAGAAACAGGGCTTGCTGAGCAGGGCTCCAAGTGCTTTTACATTTATGGCTGCTGAAGGGTTAGATCAGAGTAGATTCTCCTGTACATATCTTCCTTCCTTCAACCTCTGCAGCTAGCTCAATGCTTTCAGCTGCTGGATTAGCATCTCCTAAGAGCACCTGCTCTCCTTCCTCTCAGCATTCCTCCTTTTGTCGGTCCTTCCTTTGGTTAACACCTCTCACCTGCCAGGGCCAAATAAACAGGGCCATTTAAAAACCAGCATTGAATGTTTTGTGTGTCAGTGCTGTAACATCTTGAAGAGGTGGGAGGTTTGGGGGCTTGGGCCTCATCTGCTCCAGCTATCTTAAGTGCAGCATTTGGGGAGGTGTATGTGTGTGTGCAAGAAATCCTTGTTCATTAGAGAGGGGAGCAGGGAACCAACGTGAGGGACTGTGCAAGTTCAACTCTGATTCATGCCTCAAGCACAGAACTCCAGTGCAGACCCATAACTGCTTTTTAGCTCTGTGAGTACAGCTGCAAGCAGTGACAGGTCTTAAAACAGCTGCAGGTACCTTCTCTGGTTTACCAGACCTTGCCACAGGGGCCCTTTAGGGGTTATCAGAGCGTTTTGGGCTGGTGCCTCTTGCCTTTGTATCTGAGCTGTCTTGTAGCAATTAGAGTGGGCTTTGTGGAGCCTTGTCCCCCACATTGCTCTTGGTGTTTACATAGAAACACTACTTTTTAAATCTCCTTTGTCACTATGGTGCTAATGTAGGAATGTCACCTGTGGTGGGCTGACCTTGGCCAGCTGACCACTCAGCTGCTCTCTCACTTCCTTTCATCAACAGGGCAGAAAACAAGATGGTGACTAGCTTATGGACTGAGATAGACAGAGATCACATGCCAGTTATCATCATGGGCAAAACAGACCCAGCCTGGAGAAAATTAGTTTAATTTATTGCCAGTTAGAAGAGGTTTGGATGGTGAGAAACAAAGATAAAAGTGAAAGAGCACCTTTCCCCTCCCTTTTGTCCCATACTGAACTTCACCCCTTCATTCCTGACCCCTCTGCCTCCCCTGTCCCCCTCCCAGCGCCTCCCCATGGGCACTCAGTACATCACCAAAGGGTTTGTGCTAAACAGCTGCTATTAGCTTGGGAAAATTCAGGAATTTTGAATTGATTTTGCTTTGCCTAGCTCTTCGGAGTGGTTCCAGCCTCATTTCAGAGGGGCAGGTTCCCCCAGCTGGGTTGGGGTGTGGGTGCCTGACTGGGTAACAGGCTGAGATGAAGAACTCCTGTTTTTTTTTGGTGAGCGCCAAACTGCTCTCATATAGTGAGTAAAGCATTGGGAGAGTAGGGGATGGATCTGGAGCTGAGGGTCGATGACCTGGCTGAAAATAGAAAACTGCCTTCTTGAGAGCTGTCCTCACCCCTTGCCTTTCTCTGTGGTGTCCTGCTCACTCCTCCCTTCCCCACGAGGCAGAGAGCCTCTGCAGGGTGCTTAGCACTCGCACCCGAACACACCAACCTTTGCCAAGTGCTTGAGAGACTTGAGATTGCTTTGCTAAGGATGGTGCAGAGGTAGAAGTGTGTCTACCCAGGCCTGCCTTTGGAGTGCACACCTGGGTTTGGGGCTGTGAAGACCACCTGCCAGCACTGTCTGAATCTTGAGAAGGTATTTATAAACAAACTCTTGATTGCATGGCTGCAAAAGGCTGTGACATCAGCTAGTTGAAAGTTAGGCAGAGGTTTGCAATAGGAGCAAAGCTGAAGCTGCTCTAACTGGCCTGTCTCACAAAGGTGAGAGATGAGGTGTGCTTCATCAGGAGTGTGTGAACTGACAGGCAAGATGAGGCTTGGGTCACCTGTCTTGGCCAGAGTCCTATCTCTGGTGGCCGTGGGCTTGGGATTTTTCAAGCGAGGTGAGAGCCCTGCCGTGGGCAGATAGGATATTTCATCCTCGTGGTGAGCATAAACCCAGCCGTGCTCTCTGCTGCAGTGTGTTTGATGAGAGATGTTGGGAAGCTGTTAAATTAGGCAAGAACTGAAGATCCCCAAGGGATGTGATTTCCAGTCGCACGTCTGTTCTCATACTTTGCGATCCCTTGGATGCCTTCTTGAAACTTCAGCTATTTGAGGAAACAAAGCAAATGAACCCAATGGTGACCTGTCAAGGCTCTTTTACCTCGCTCTCAGTGGAGTCATCCAGAGTGCAGACTCTCTTTAAATCAACTTTATCTGAGCTCTTAATTACACAGCTGAAAAAAAGTGAAGTGATGGCCAGATGTGAAAGAGGGTAGGCCAGGGACTCCTGCTGGGAAAGAAGAAATTTCATTTTGCACTGAAATATCATGAACTGCAGAAGTGCCATGCAGGAGTCTGGACGTTTTGCAGCGTTTGATCAGGGGACTGCTGGTGTGCACACTGGTGGTTCCCCCACTCCCTTCCCCAAAATACAACAGATCAGTGTCATATGGTGATGCAGCCTTCTATTCAGGATCTGTCTATCTTCACGTAAGCTTCCTAATGTGTCAAAGCAAAGCCCAAGTAATGCAATGATGGGCTGAAAGTTGCTGCTGCTGCTTCCCAGCTCCACACAGTTTGCACATTTACAGCTGTCCTTCAGGAGAGGCAAGTGAGATGATTCAGTTGGGTGAAACAAGGACTAGGCTGCTAATGGGCAGGCATTGATCTACTCCTTCAGCTCTGCCACTGAGATTCACAGCTCTTTGGGGCTTGTGTGCTCTGACCTTGCCAAGAGAAGACTTTTTTTTCCCTGTGAGGTAGCAGGGGGTGAGCTGAGTGCCAGAGTAAGCTCACAGGGGCCATGGAACTCTGTGGTCTTACGTCCTTCTAGACACTGGGGGCATGGGCGACAGAAATGCCTTCTCCAGTGTTATCCAAGTGGTTGCAGAACCCCTCTGCATATCCACCTAGTAGGACACAAAAAATCCCTGTACTCTGATGCAGCTACACCTTCTCAGTATAGCAGTCATTTGCTGCAAGAGAACTTCAGGCTCACAAAGAGTCTTATGATGAAAAACTACTAGAGCAGTTTGAATGGGTCAAAGAAAAGTTGGTTTGTGTGTGTGCATGTTGTGATATCTTCTGGGAATAGCTGAATTGTGGTTGCCCTTGCAGGAGGTTTTTTGCCTAGCTACCAATTTGTTCAGTGAAATATTCAGAAATCATAAAGATTCAGCCGTGTTAGTGCATATAATTTCTCTCTCAACATCCAAGCTGAAAAGCAGATGTCGTTTAGAGTTCATTTTTTTGCTGTTTTTTGCCTGCTTCAGATACTTAGGAAGCAGAAACCATGGCATGTGTCTTGGGCACCCACTTGCACGTGTACTACAAGCACAGAGGCAGCAGTGTGATGAACTGTTCCAAGAATAATTACTCAGCTGAATGTTGCTTCTGTGAGCTACTTGGGAAATATTTGCTAATCTTCAGTTTCTGCATTGTATTGGTTTGTAGATAGCTGAAGAATAGAGCTCATTTTGCTAATTTATTCACAAACATCTCAATCCAAGCTTGTTTTTCTAAACAGAGGAAATATCTGGGTCAAGAGACACTGTTTTGCTTGAAAACTCAAGAGCCTTATCAGCCATTACCTGATCCAGTAGCTGTGTTAAAACTTCAGCAAAGCATCTTGGATCTTTGTAATATTCAGCAGTAGAATTACATAGGCGTTGAGAGAAACAGAAGATTTTGAATACAAAATGAGGAAATTATTGATAGGGGTTCTGAAGCCTGGTTGCCTCTCTTCCTTCGGTGGCAGCCTCGGTAACATCTTCCTGGAGAAGTGGCTCATAAGGACTTTACATCTGTAAGTGCAAAGCCTAGATGAGAAACAGAAATTACTCTGCTACAGTGAGACAGTTGGATACTGGAGGAAGGAGGAGGAAGGAACAAGCACTGAACTGCACGTGTGGGGTTTTTTTGTCTTGCTAGGTTCTCCAGAACCATGAAGCTGATATCTGTGCTTATTATAGAGAAATATTCAGAAAATGATATCTATCAGATATTTCCCCTCTCAAGAAGGCACCTTTTACAGGCATGCACAAAATGTCTTGCCAAACTGTTCACACAGTAGTACCTCCTAGTAGTGTGTGTCTTATGCAATTCCATGTCCTGTGTCCTGTTGCACTGAAGGATTCTCCTCCAAGTATCCTTCTAGCCTGGTCCTGCTTAATTCACGAGGTCTAACGAGATCACAGCCTAAGGTGAAGTTACTGTGGGCAAGCTGCCTGCACAAGTTAAGTGTATGCCAATATACAAATCTAGATGTTCAAGTGTCCTGCAGAACTAACTCTCCTGAATTACAGAGCCAAGAGCTATACTGATGAGTAATGCAGGATGAGTCTCTGGGAAGGGCAGATGTTTGAGTCTCACCACCTGTGGGCTGGTGCATGTTGTGGGGATGTGACAGAATTAACAGTGAAGATGTGTGCCTGACACCAGCAACTGGCACTCCTCACACTGGTCTGGTTTGGGGCCTCGCTGGTCAGGCTGAGATACTGGGATGGAGGAGCAGCAGGCAGTAAGGCCTTTAAGTCCTCCATAGCCTGCAGCCACACGGTTATGGATGACGAGAACATTCCCCGTATGGTCCTCAAGATTAATTTAGAGGTGGTTGGTGTCATCCAACCCCCATGCAAGGGGTAGTGAGTTCCTTGGGATTTGTTCTGGTCACGAACAACGCCACGTGCCCTTTACAAAAGTTGAAACGTGCTGTGCCTGTGACACGTTGTTCTGCCAATGACCAGGCCCAACAAAAATGATACCACCAGCAGAAAGAGAATCCAATATGCAGACTGTATTGTAGACAAGAAGGACATTCCATGAATGATCGCTGGGGGTACAAACAGATCAATCAGCTGGTACATAATCAACGCCACCCCCAACGATCTCACAAAGGACGTAACTCAGCCCACAACACGTGGAACAAACAGAGACCCGAGGTTGCCCACCGTTGGCATGGGAAACAGCCAGACCAGCAAGCTGAACACATAAGAGAAAGGTGCCCACGTAGTGACTCTCACCCGATCGGCCCGCGTTCACAAAGGTCTTGAGCAGACTGGGGCCCAGCTCCAGGGAGAGTCAGGAGGTCTGCCCTGAACCAGGAAGCTCTGGGGAGTGCACTCCACAGACAGACGCTCCTGACTCCCTGCAAGTGGTCCCAGCTTTTATCCCCAAGCAGACACCTGACCTTTGTCAACTCACTGCGGGACCCCTGGGGCTCATTTCCCTTCTGGCTCTCCCTGCAGGGCCAGCCACACCCTGGGGGGAAGCTCTAAGGCAAACTCACCACCTCTTTGTGAAGGGCTGTGGGAATCACCCATATGTCAACCTTAATTCAGGGCTCGGGGTTCAAACCCCAGCATTTCACACGTATGGAAACTGCATCAGCTCTTCAGAAGGCAGAAGCAACTGGTGCCACCTCCTGCTTTCTACTCTTCTGAAGCAAGCAGTAGGTTGTAAATTCTCCTAGTGCAGCTTTGTGGAGCTGGTACTTTCTTTCCCTTCTTTTAAGCAAGAACACTGGCAAGCTGCTTACCCTCCCCCGAGAGCCTCATCCTCCAGGTTTGTTTGCACACTGCTTGCCAAACACCTAAAAAAAGGAACCAATCCAATGGCACTTGCTTAAATGCATTAATGAATCTGCTTAGCTGGCATCAAGTCTAATTTCTTAGTGAGCTGTGACAGCTGAATGCCCTGGGACTGAGTTGGTGAGGAGAAGTTGCAGGGTGGTGGATGGCCAGGGGAGTGCTGAAACCTGAGGACGTGACCATGCCATGTCCCCCAGCCCTGAGTTAACTTCCCTGGGTACTAATGGAAGCCTGTAAACAAAAAAACAAAGATGAAGGTACATCTCCCTTCTTGTCGTTCTTGCAGCAAACCTGTTATTTGTTTTGTGGTGAATGCCCTTTGCCAAAGGAACTTGAACTCCTTGGCATGGGACTGGATTTTATTTATCGGTGTCCAAGTTGTAGTTTCCAACACAATGGCCTTCGTTATTCCTAGCAAGATGCACGTGGAGACCAGACTCAGTGCATGCTGGCAGCTTCCCTCTCTCCTGTGGTGATGCCCTGATGGCTCTGTAGCAGATGTGGCTCATGTGTGAGGGCTGGTACACCACATTTGGACACTTCTGAGAAAGCAGCTGGTGCCAGTGGCACTGGTGCCCAAGGGAACAGTGCTGCACGTCTCCTCGCACCGGGAAGGCCACTCGGATGCTGAAGTGACAAGGGCCTCCTGTGGCCTCTCCTGAGGGGACCAGTGAGATCCCTCTGGGCCATTCCTTTGCTTTAGGAAAAAAAATGGCTGAGAACTTCCTCTTGGAAGCTGTAGCTCGGGGAAATTTCAAAAACTTTAACTTCCTACAAAAAAAAACTTCCTTTTTTTTTGAGTGGGAACTTAACAAGGCAACCATTTGACATAAAAATGAGAGCTCTTTTTGTTTCAGATGTTGGCATGGCTTTGTCAAACATTTCCAAACACCTCAACTACTGTCTAGCTGAAAATTGTTTTGCTCTTTTTAAACCCATTTTATGGAAAATAAAAGATCACAACCACTATGTGTTTGGAAAAAAATATGAAGTTTTTATTGAAGAACGTATTTCCAGTGAAGGTTTTTATTTCATCTTTTCAAAAATGCAATGACTACAGGACACATAAAGAAGCTTTATTCCCTCTTTCAGTCTGTGTGCTGAAGGTTTTTTCCTGACAGTTAAAATCAATTCTAGATATGCTATTAGCACTAATGAAAATGAGATAAGACCTAAACTGTCACCTCTTCCCATAGTTTCCTGTGGTTGAGAAAAACCACAAACCAAAAACCTTGAGCAACCAGAATCAGTCAGTCCTATTGTTTATTATAATTTCATGGTCAATGTTTGTCCCACAGACCCAGAGATCTCTGGCATCTGTATGGAAGAAAATGACCCTGCCTGAGCCTTCAGCAGAGCCTGTCAGTGTTAAGCTTGCCATTAGAGTCAGATTTCAAGGACAATTCTTTGTCTGGGTGCTTCTCTTCCTACTCCTAGGTACAAACAATGCATGCCTCCACTGTCTTTCAGTAACTGCCCAAAAATCATCCAGGTTGGCATTAGGAAGTGCCCACGTTGATATGGAGCAGCACTTGAAGCCTCACAGCAGAGCACAAAGCTGTTCCCTGTGGGAAGCCCACCTTTTAGTCCTCTCATTTCTTGAGAGGCTTGTAAAAAGCCTTGCTGAGGTCTCAGAAAAGGTTGTTAGCTAGATGATGGAGTTTTATGTTTGAGAAGGACGGTGAAGTCCTGGCTTTAAGGTAATGGTGAAGTGCCGACATAATCCAGTGACACAGCTTGAGCAAGGAGTGTGAAAAGAGATTTTTTTCCTTAGCAGCTAAAGCTCTCACAGTGGTATCCAAAGTACCTCAGGGCCGCCTGACGGGAAGCCAGTGATTGCCAAGGTTGAAAAGCGTGTGTTTCCAAGTTCTGTGCCTCCGTTTCCCCATCTGCAAAGAAGGGATAACCCCACTTGAGCTGGTTTACCAAAACACTTTCTTACCTGTGGCTGCATGCCTGGAGTTTCTTGCAGAAAAGCACATGGTGGAGGCCAAGTGCATGGTGCTGAACTTCTGGAGGAAAACACTGCAGAAAGGATCCTCGTCCTGAGCAAGCTTGCAGTGCAGCTGGCTGAGACCATCAACAAGCTGCAGGGAAGAACACACTGCTGCAGCTGGAGTGCAGAGAGGATATGAGAAGGTATCTGTGCAAAATGCAGCACCCCACTGAGCTGACTCTTGGCTCTTGCTGAGGCCCTGTGGGACCTACATTGCAGGTGCTTGAAGAGCTGCCGGCTTGGGATCCGTAAACAGGTTAGCAGTCACCTCTATCCAGGCACTAGTTCCACATGAAGTTTTTCTCCCTATCCCAAATTCTCTTTTTGGCACTCAGCTGGTCTCTTCTAGAAGCACTGCTGTTTCCGTTACCTGCCTGCCTCTAGGTGCAATCACAGGACCTAATTTTTCACGGAGGCTCAAATTGCTTCGAGCTCTGCCAACATGTGATTGATGGGATTTCAATACACTTGTCATGTGCCTCTTCTTGTGAGCAAACTCCACTTCATGGAGGAGGCTTAGCACACAGCTACCAGCTCAATGAAAAAGAGCTGCCTGCTAAATGAGGTGTCTCCACCCTGCTGCCACTGCCTGGGAGCAGGCAGGGGTGATGACATTCCTCCTTGGTTCTCCCACTGACGCCCTGTGCCTGCAGAATTCCCCCACACTTCATTTCTGGCATATGGTGTGAACGATAGCTAGGCTGTTTTTCATTTGTTATCGTCGTCTGCTGTGGGCTAGTGACTGGAAATCATTTCCTACCCAAGACTGATGGGGATAATGCCATTCAGAAGAGGAGCCGTTTCTCAAAATGTCCACAGGCTGGGCACGGTGGCTCTTTGATTTCAGCAGGGTCAGACTCATCCCTCTAACTCCTACTGTTTTCACCCCCTGCCCCCAGCAGGTTCCATGAAGGGGAAAGGGGGCAGAATTGCATCCTGCACAATTTTAAGAGCACCTATATAACCAAAGCAAGCAAGCAAGCAAAAAAGCCCCCAAACGACCACCACCCCTTTCACACAAGTTAAACGCTTGGTAGCCATAAAGAACTGCTTCTCAACGGTAGGCACAGAGCTTTGTTTAAAATAGTGAAGGTGAAAAGGGGAATAGATTTTTCTACCACTGCAGTCTTCTCCATGAATTTATTGTGGTCTGTAAATACTCCGATTTTTGTTTGGCTTGGGCTTTTTTTATTGCTGCTTCTTTGGGTTGTTTGGGGTTTTTGTTTGTTTAAGAAAAATTCACCAGCCTTTGCCTATTTTATCTTTGCACAGTGATCAGGCAGCTAATTCTTGGAGCCATAGAGGATTTGGATGGAAAGCTGTTAACAAGGAAATGGGGTCCTTCCTCATCATGTCTCATTTCCCTGTTTGTTTTTTCACAGCATGCTCCAGCACAGAGGAGTGAGGCAGAAGCCTTCACACCCGTGCCTGTGCGAGGTGGGCTGTCACCTGCCCATCAGCGTGGGTACCCTCCAGCTCGCGGCGTGCACTGTGCCAAAGGACCAGTGGAAGCTGAAAGGGTTTTTTTGCGGGACCTCTTCGAAGCTGATGGCAGGTAAATGAGTTGCAGGCCTAATTTTTCTTGTATCTGTCTCCAGTTCATTCCTCCATCACTTTTATTACATCGGTGCTCAATAGCCTGAACAAATCTTTTCATCTGCTAGCACTTTTATTTTTCCATGCAAACAATCAGACTTTTTTCCCCTCTCAGAAAGGAAAGAAACAACATCTTTTCCAGGTGTTTGTAAGACTTAAAAAGCTCTGCTTTTCTGTGTCACTTTTCCCCCAGTGCATTCAGGGCAGGCCAGTGTGTGACCCATGCGGTGCTCTGAGGGGTACTGAGAGGGCTTAGCAGGCCAAGCATCCCAAACATGGTTTGGTGGCTGCCACCTGGTAAAATGTGGGGAAACATGGGCTTCTAAAGGAGCCTGCCCTGCACCTTCCTCCTTCATCTTTGTGGTGGTCTGTCCCTGCTACCATGAACATACATTTCCTTTTACAGGTTTTGAGGTTGTGTGTTCTCTTCTTGTAATCTTTGTGAGCCCTTCAACTAAGAAATGCAGCCCTGAAACATCAGCCCCGCACCCCAGAGTGTGCTGACAGAGTTTCTGCTTGGCAGATGAATGGTATTGAGGGAAAAAAATGGGGCTCTTGGGACAAGTGCAACTAGTCTTTTTGTAGAAGCAGAGGGATTGTAAAGTCCGAGGACCGAACTTCGCATCACTGGGGCTCAGTTCATGGTTCTTGCCTTGGCTTTTATGTGGTACCTGTATGGACGTGGGAGCTGGCTCTGTGTGTGCCACTTAGGGATGCACACAAGGAGCTGGTGCTCAGCTGGGGGGTGACTGGGAGACGGTTGGGTGCTGGGGAAGGCAATGAGCCAGACAGCAGAAGTCTCTGACCCACCGGCCGTTTTCACCCCTGCGTAATCTTGGCTAGGCGGTTGGGTTGCCCTCTGCTACAGTTACAGGCGGGGTGCCTTGCCCCAGGGTATGTAATGCTGGGGTCTGACCCTCTCCTTCCAGCGCCCTGGCTGCCGGCCATTGCTCTGCAGCGCCGGGAGTGGGGAGAGGAGGAGCTGGAGTGTGGGAATGCCCAGGAAGTCAGACCCTCCCCTCACCCGGCGCCGGAGCTGCTCAGCGCGCTCACCTGGCTCAGCAGCGACGACTGGTAAGAAAGTTAGGAATGTCTGGGGTTTTTTTAGTGCACCTGAGCCCAAACAGCCCAGATGCCCAAAGGGTGCTAAGGAAACCCCTCCAAAGCAGTCATGGTACAAAGATGTGGGAGCAGCCTTTTATTTGCCTTGGTCCATAGCAGTGCTACAGCTGTAGGAGGTCCATGCTGTGTCCTAGCTTTGCCTTCTGGTCCAAGTAGCTGCCAACAAAATCTTCAGGGACGAGAGGAAGTTGTGGAACAAGATGAATTGGTGGCTGAAGCCAGAAGCAGGATGGAAGCAGTGTTGAGTTCAGAGTTTTGGGGGTCTCATGTCACTGGCCCAGGTGGGACTGAATCAGGATTTCTCTCTGGTGCTGCTGGTGGTTAGTAAGATAGTAAGACTTAGCTCCTTTCCATGAAAGTCAGTCCTTCTCTCCAGTATTTAATGGCATTGGAGGCCTAAGTGCTTCTTGTGTTGTTGGACTCTTGAAACCTTTCTGTTTAGCTATGCAGGACTTGGATTCTCCCACCCTGAGATCAGGCTTAGGAGAAGAAGCCCTTTCAGCTTAGCTCATCTGATTTTTATATCACTTTTCTATTTCTGAGGAAATTTCTTCCTTTGTCTTCTACACATTCATGTATAGAGACATCTTTCAGCTTTCATATTTCACTCTAGCCCCAGGTTTTTCTTTCACATCCACTTCTAGCACATCTGTTGTTCATTTTTATTAAAGGGCACAGCTAAGTCTGGCAGGAAGAACCACTGATCTGTCCTTCAAAGTATCTCTCAATACGAAGCACACAACTCTGAGACGCTTCTTCCTTTCCCTCGTGGGAGATCCTTTTGGAAGCAGGCTTCACTCAGTGCTGTAGACCCCCAGCAACTGCTGCTGTAAATGCATGTGATCTCTGTGGTCCTTGAGTGCCTTGAGCCCAAAAGCCTGCGTTCTCCTGCAGAGATGGAGCCACAGGTGGACTCAAGTCTCTGCTGCAAATCAATCTGTAGACCTGAGCCTGTATTTTCTGTTCCCTGGTTGAGTGCTCGAACTGACAGCGCTGCATTTGTTGACAAGAGGAAAGTAGTGCTTTTCCTCTCTCCTGTCTTTAGGAATTGTGCCTTTTGAGTTTAAAGACAGCCCTTGCTTTAATTGTTTTGTTTGTTTTCAGTGAAAGGGCCTAAAATCCAAGCAGTGATCATCATGGGCTAAGGAGCACACTTTGTTCTTGGAGCAGCAATTTTTTTTAGGTCTGCAGTCTCATTAAAATGGTATGGTATAACCAGGCCTGAGGCCAGAGAAGAAGCTGGTCACAAAGGAAGCGTTTCTGGGGTTGTGGTCTTCTGCTCTTGCCATGCTCTTACCATTCTCCCTGGACACAACGAGAACTCTTGTTGTTTCCTGGGACTTTGGTCTACGGGAACTGATTTTCTTTACAAGGTCGTTCTTACGTTTCCCCTCTTCTGTTCACCCCCAGGTGAACAACCTCCGCTCGAAGGTGTCTCGATTTGCAATCTTCACTCTTGGAGAGCTCTTTAAGACCATGAAGAAGCACATGGACGAGGAGGTGGATGAGATTGCTCGGGTCTTGCTGCAGAAGATGGGAGACTCCAATGAGTTCATTCAGTAAGCAGCCAGCCAATCCATAGGAGTCATGGTGGGGAGCGTGACTCCTGCACAAGCGAGGAGTGCTCTCATGGCTAGTGGAGTCTGGTACGTTGCTCTTCTTAGTGATGTCCTTCACCTTAAAAGGTGGGGGGGGGGGCAGG
>NW_008618887.1:9517-13310 GCF_000691845.1 Merops nubicus | reverse complement strand
CGCTCTTCCTTCCTCTTGTCATCTGCTTCTGCCTCACTACAGCCTATTTGTTCTCATAGTCTGTCAGCACTGCCTCGACACGGTGAGTGATGGGCAAGTGAAAGTCTCTGCCAAGGGTGGTGATGGAGCCTTGTGGCTCTGCAGGAAGAGGGACAATGGCAATTCTAGCAGGGAACGCCCTTTGGTATTTCACAGTGCTAACCACAGAGGTGCTGAAAAAAATCTGTGCAGCATCACTATGCCATTAACTTGAGAAAGGAGGAGGCTAATTGCTGGGACACGGAGCATGTTAGGGAGAATCTGCTGGGTGTGGCCCAGCCTGCGCAGTAGTTGCAACTCCTGCTGAGAGGAGTCTGTCTGGCTGTCATGCCCCTGGAGCTCCACTTTGTATCCAGACTGATGCTGTCTGTTAGCCTGGGGGTCCTGAGTCACTCCACAGGCACCTTCCCAGGCTGAGTCCTGTGGGATAGCTGAAGCAAATGCTGCCTTAAAACAATAATGCTGTGCCTGATAGTTTCAAATGGGCACCCTCTAGAAAGGACAGCTTGCCTAAAAGGACTGCTGCCCTTCCCTCAACTTTTGAAGAGGGTAAACCATTCCAATGTACCTCTTGCCAAGGCTCCAAGAACAAACTGGCTGCATTGCTGGATATTCTGCAGCTTCATGCCCCACAGGGGTTGCCCCCTCCACCCCCCCTTTATTTTTTTCCAAGGCTCTGCAGGTTTGGAGATAAGTGAGTGGAATAAGTCTCAAACCTTCTGCAGCTCTCTATGTTTAGTGGGAACCCTCTGGCAAGTCAACATGAATTGTCTTTCATTTTCCTCTTTCCCAGAGTTAGTATCGGGAAAGAATTTGCACATCAGATAGTCCAGGGAGAGTGAATTCCTCCCTCTCCCTTGCAGGTAGTCCCTCTATACAAAGCCAACTTTGTGTTTGTCCGAGGACAGAATCTTCTACCGGCGGGTAAAATTGCAGGGAGAACTCATGTCTCCTTCCCCCAGCAATGACAGGGAGCATGCTGTGAGCAAGGCCTGTGCTTCTGGCCATGCTTTTCCCTCTCTTGTGGTGTGTGTTCCCTTGTTTCCAGGCACCCCAACGCCCTGGTGAGGAAGTGTGCAGCCGAACACCTCCTGACTGAGTTGGAGAAAATTTGAGCTAAGAAGCTGCTGTCGGGCAAGCATGACAGCACCGACCAGCTGCTGGGCACAGTGAAGAAGCTTGCTCAGGACTGTCACCCGGACACAAGTTGATGGTCTTCGTTTCACCTCCCAAAGCATGAGAACTGTTTGATGTCTGGCTCTAAGTGATAAAATCAAAAAAGAGAGTGGAAGGTAAAGTCAATATTAAGTCAGTCCCATCACAGCGTGGATACTGTCTGGGGAAAGGCCTATGGTGGGTAACATGAGGCTGTTCAGCCAGAAGGCCCATTGCCAAATTCCTGTGACCTGAATGATTCTTTGTTCAGATCAGCTGAGCTCAGACTTGTCAGTCCAACAATTCTGTGTGATCTTATGCGTGCTATGCAAAGCTGAAGTGTTTGTCACTGTTCATCGCTGAAGGATGCCAAGCATTTATTTCTGACAAGGTTAAGAGTGTCCTATAAAAACTCCAGCTGTTTTTAACCAGTGTATGCAGTTGTTCTAAACCTTCTGCTGAGTTTGTTGCCTATGATCCTCACAAATTTTTCTTCCTAATCATTGTGTTATGTTGTTTGTGGTTGAATGACCTCCAGATTTGCTCTTGAAGGCAGCAAGCTTCTTGAAGACTTTCTCATAGTAGCAAAACAAAACCCAAAAAACCCTTGCTGAAAAAATCCCCATTAAGAGATGACAAGAACACATGAGCAACTAGCTGCCCATATGCATACATGTAGTATAGAATAATAAATAGGAAGCCTGAAATTATTTGTCCTAGCTTCTCTGCCAGTTAAAGGAAGGTACTTTACTGTACAGTGGCAGAAAGACACTGCAAATAAGTAGTGACAGCAAAGCAGGAGATGTGCTTTGCTTATCCTACAGGATCTTTTGATTCCACAGAAGCATATCTACCATTTCAGAGTGAAATTCTGTTTTCCTTTTGCCTTGTGTTCTTCCCTTGCTTCTTGTTTTCAGCTGGCAGCTTTATGCAGTGACAACCAGTAGAGGTAAATCTTGCTCTTGGCTGAATTGGTAATATGTGCTCATGAAGGTGTTGCACGTGATGAGTTTAAAATAAAAGCTTATTCTATTAGCAAATTCCCTTTGTTTCTTCACTGGGAAGAAAAGTCAGGAATAGTCTATATTAATTTTTCTCTTGTCTTTCGGTATTATGGATGGAAGATGCTGGATCTGTTGAGGAGTCATGCAAAATTTCATGAGTGTTTGAAACATTCCGTCCATTCACGTGACTTGCAAGATACTCTGGCAAGAGTGAAGCCGAAAGTAAGTGCTTGGCAGGAGAAATGTCTCCTTTATTCAAGTACTGAGATAGCTCACAGGAGATCAAATATGAGTAATCTTTCCTTATCTCCTCCTTCTGCCGGTGAATCCTTTTGCTCCTGGGAATGAACTGTTGACCCTCAGCAGTCTGTTCATCTGCAGACAGTGAAGGAACTAGTACCATTAGAAATAAAGTGGGTGCATTTTGAATATCAGCCACAAACAGGAAAGGGAAGTAGGAGCAAATGATTTTACCTTCAAGCATAAAAAAACTCCAGTTTTTCCACTACCCACCCCTGCCTCTCACCAAATAAAATGTGTGAACCAAATAAATTCCCAACAGAATGGGCTCCAGAGTCCAAAAGTTTCCTGTTCTTCCCTTTATGAAGGCTTATTCCCTGCCAGTTCACACTATTCCTATTTGTGCTCAAGACTAATCATTCAGGATTTTATATGGATGCCCACTGTGGCAGCAACTGTAACCTGCCTTGGGTTATTGAAAACAAAGAGCAGACATCATTGAATCTCTGGCCTGTCTCCCTCTCTAAGTGATGAAATGTTCTCCTCGGCCTTTCTTGGTAGCAATGATTGTGGTTAGAACTTCTGCTTTAAACAAGAAATTTCCTCTTTTAACTTTTATAGATTCATGTGGTTGTTTTGGTTTTGTTTTGTTTTTTTTTTTAATATATATACGTATGTGGGATAGAAGACCACAAATGTGAACGTCCATCTGTCAGGAACTCTGGGAAGCCTAGGAACAGCAACTTGGTGATGCCCCAGGACAGCTTGCCTTCTGCTGGAGGGTAACAAATGCTGCTGTTACATCTGACAAAGCACGTAACAAGTTTTATATGTCTCTTCCTCCGTAAAAGTTTTCTAGTGGAGATGAGGTGTGCCAGAGATTGCTTCCTTGCCCCACAAATCTTCCATGATAAAAATTGTCCACTTATACACTAGGCTGAAAAAAAGTTCAGTGGAGGTTTTGCCCCAAAAATTGAGTGAGAGGAAAAGGCAGCTGCTGGAGGCAATGGAGAAGTTCCAGCCCAGTGGTGAGGACAGTGTTGTGAGAGGCTGTGTCTCTGCCTTTTGACTTGAGACATGCAATTAATTTCCATCAGGGTATTCTTATCTGGGTGGAGTCTTTTTTTTTTTCCCTAGATGAGTGGTTTGATGAGAAGTCTGAGTCTAGAACCAAGATGCCATTCCCCAGAATAGCTGCAGCTATGAAAGCGTTGGGAGCAGCCGTTGCTCACCTGGGTAAGGCCAACCCCTGGCACTGGCTCTCCTCAGCTGCGGCTTCTCCCTCTTGGAGCTCCGTGAACACTGAGCCTGTTGCTAGCTGTTGTCATCTGTGGAAATATCCAGCTGCTGCCAGA
>NW_008618887.1:9080-9422 GCF_000691845.1 Merops nubicus | reverse complement strand
AGCCCTGCCTGCCCTCTTCCCTTCCCGGCCTGTTGCATCATGATGTGATGTGCGGCTGGATGGATGCTGCCTATCACCTGCCCCATACGTCTGGTTATTAATTCAATAGAAAGGACATTAGAGGCATTCTTCCAAGTTCCTGCCAGAAGAGCATGAGGGAAGAGAGTATTTTTCCCCCTTCCTCCTGGGGAAATGCATGTGTCTTTTTTTTTTTTTATTGGGTTTCTAGGATAAAATCTGCTGCAGAAAAGCAGGTTCAGCTTAAAGTGTTTGGGCTCTGTGGCTGATGACAGGTTTGCAGACCAGTCGTGCCATTGATGCTGTACATCAAAGAACCAGAAT
>NW_008618887.1:0-9049 GCF_000691845.1 Merops nubicus | reverse complement strand
CTGACTGTAACTGGTGAGCTGGGTAACCAGAAGCTGTGCTGATGCAGTCCTTAGGCACCAGTTCCCAGACAGCCTTGAATGTGCACCAGCATTTCCCCAAAGTCCCAGGAGCCTTTGGTGTGTGCTGCTTGCCTGCTTTGGTGCAGAAGGAGCTGAACCATAAATCCTGGAAATTGCTAGAACTCAGAGACAAAGGGATCTTTGGGTGTTCTCTGAGCCCAGTTTGACTTCCCAAATTACTTGCTTTGCTGCTGGCCTGTAGGGACACCAACCCATCGGAGCTTCTGCAGAAGAGCCTCCTGAAAGGCTCTACATTATAGCCCTTAGCTGGTGGTGTCTATTTTCTACCTTTCTTCTTGGTCTTCTTTTTTTCAAAAGGGAATTTATGATTTGCCAAGTTCATTTCTTTAGAACAAACATGTATAAATCCAGCTGTAAATGATGGCTTGTTCTGCGTGTTGTTCTGCATGGGGCAAGATTGCCATAGCCAATAACTACATAGCCAAGGTCTGCTGTAAATTCCCTTGCCATGCAGATTTATGTCAGCTCTGAAAATGCAGCACTGGGTGAGTATGCCTGAAAAATGTAGTGCTGAAGAGTCAGGTCTTAAAGGGGAATTAACAACTTTCTCCACAGCGGCTGCTTTGCAAACTCCATGAATTTGCTGACCTGCTGCCTTTCTGTGTCCCAAGGTGTAGAGCTGTTCCTGAGGATGAAGCGAGGAGAAGGGTGTGAGATTAGTACTGCTCTTAGCCCTCACCCGTTTTTTGTGGTGCCTGGGAGAAAGTTGGGAAAAAGTTGGCAGGATCCTGCGAACAGAGGGTTTTGTGTGGAGCTTTCTGTCATTCCCCTCTCACCAGTTCCGAGAAATCACTAAATTTTCCATGCTGTCAGACGTCAGAACAGAAGCAAGGTACATCTGTCTATCATCACACTGACTTTACCCAGAGACAGGTTCAAGCAACCAAGGCAGGATATTTTTTTTGGGTTCTGCTTATTTTTATGGACATCTTCAAAATTTCAAACAGGCAACCGAACCACAAATATTACAAAATTCAACACCTAGGGCTTTAATGGGGAAAAAAAAGGCTCTATTGGGAAAATGCATGAGCAAAACCTTCCTATATGCTTTGGAATTTTCTGCCTTTACAATTAAGATCAAGTGGCTAATGACAACCCCATCCCCCTGGAACTCTGAAGGACTGTGCAGTGCTCCTAGCCTAGGGTGGGCCTAACGTCTTGTCCCATTGCTCCACTGAGTGTCATAGCTAAGAGCCCAGGGTTGACAGGCCTCATGTTCTGAGTTTTAGGTGAGACTTCCTCATCTGTCACCTTTAATGACCTGTGCAAAAATTGCAAGCTGGTTAGAAAATGGCTTGATTGCTTGATGTAAAAACAAGAGCAAAACAAGCCTCCCCCCCATCTCTGAGACCAAAATTCTGCCTGTGAAGAAATTTGCTTCCAAATAACACCCAAATTGTTTGTTTCTTCTAACCCTGACATTGGCTTGGACATCCCCTGCTGCTGAAGGCCACACACAACCATTAGCTGTGACCTGGGATGCTAATCCCACTCGAGCGAGCCACCTTAGAAGGCATCTACAGATGATGTGAAATCAGCAAATCAAGCCCAAGTGCACGGGGCAAAGATGTAGATCCTGCTGTCCTCTGTCATGAAGGCAACACCCTTCAGATGGCCATTGCTTGATGCCAGGGCATGGAGTCAGGCCAGCAGCCCGACTAGCTTCCAGAGGAACCAGTCCTCTGCAAGAGGGCAAGGGACATTTCCCCAGGAATGTAGCAAATAGAGGAACACAGTCAAAATGAGAGTGTGGAGAAGCAGATTCTTTTTCTGCTCATACTGCAAATGCCTGCCTGTCCTGTGGTCAGCAGGTTTGTCTAATACGTAGTCCAGAGAATTAAATCTGAGTTAATAAGAATTGTACTGCCTGCGGCCTTGTTTTCTCCAACAGACATTAAACAGCTCCTCTGTCTTTAGGTCTCTCAAGGCAGCTAAAGTAATGGATGGCTAAATTTGGTATTAACCTGAGCTTTACTGTTTCAAAATGCACAGGGCATTTGAAACTCTTAAATTAAAAGCTGGATGGTGCTTATACACTTGGATTCCTAAAAATCAAGCAAACATTGGTCCTCACTCACCAAAGACCCAAGTGTTCCCCTGAAAATCTAAGTAGATACCAATAGTAATGATTAATTAACATTTGGTGCTTCCTCCAGATCTTCAGGTCTCAGGGGGTGTTTCCTCCAACACAGTAGCTCTAAGGGAACTCTCTGGGGAGTTCCTCTGGGGAGGAACAGCAAGTGTGAAATGGTGTCTGCCAGGGCTGCAAGGCAAAAAGTGAAGTGTCTATTTAAAAAGGTGAATGAGAAGAGTGTAATTTCCAAAGCAGGAGCTTAGTGAGGCTAGCAGGGTCAGTTCTGTTCTGCACGCTTGCAAGAAGGTCATTAGGGACTTGCTTTTCTACCTCCTGCATAAAGGAGCCCTCACTAGCACAGCAGTACCTAAAGGCACTGTGGGACGTGGCTCTGTGGTGGGTCCCCACGCCGTGGGCTGCCTGCTTCACTGGTGACACTGTGAGGTGTCATGGCACGTCCCATGTGCCTGCTGCCTCCAGGAAAAGCTCTGCTTGGCTTATCCAAGCATTAAGGCTGGAGGCTTGCAGCCCACTCCAGGCAACAGTCTAGAAAGTAAAACAAGACCCCGAATCAACAACAGGCAGCACGGGAAAAGCTAAAATGCATATGGCAGTCAAGGACTGGGAAATCAGTTTTCCAGTCCTGCTGCTGTGGTCTGATTTCCAAGGTGTTACAAGAACCCCCAAGGACAGATGGTTCTGGCAATGAGCAGTCATTCTCTCTTGCAAGAGCAACTTGGAGTTGTGCCCATAGATCCCAACAGGAAACTTAAAGGCTTAGCACTAGTATATCCTTAAAATATGAATGGATGTGTGAACTTTTGAGCCTTCCCACTCTCTTCCTTGGGGGAGGGAGAAGTTCACTTCTGCAAAGCTCTGGGATGCCAAACCTCTTCAACGCTTACCTGTGATTTAAACTGTGCGGGCCTTGGTGTGCAATACTTAACACAGCTCCTTGTACCCAGTCAGTTTGGGGTTTACAAGTGTAAAATGAGAACATCTCTGTTTGAATGTAAATCCCTCCCAAGTAAGCTGGAAGGAAAGAAGAAAAGGACTTGGAAATTGGGGGAAATTTACTTTAGTTTACAAAATGCGGCTACCTCTGCACCCCCCTCCCCCTCCCCTTTTCTTTTTTTTCTTATAAGCTCAGAGGTGTGAGTAGAAATAAATGTTTCTCTTTCAGATAACACATTGCTGCTGCAAGCCCTCGCCCACCAAGTGCGGTACCTCAGTGGCCAGGCTCTGCTGGATATCACAGAACATCTCTCAGGTATTGTCAGCTTCAGCTGATCTCCTCTTGTTGCGCTGCTGAAAACTCAGCACGGGTATTCCAGGCGAGGATTTTATGCAGGGCAGGATTTGGGGTCAGAGGGGCAGAAGTGGGCAGTTCAGCCCAGCCCCGTGAGGCTCCCAGCCTCTGTTCAGATTGAACATTGAACTCTGAGCATTTCAGGATGTGTAAACAGCCTATTTCTGTATCAGCAGTGTCTGACACACTCCCAATGCAGGTGATAATTGATTTATAAAAGCAGCTTGCTATGTCAGCCGTGGCCAAGGAATGGAAAAAATTATAATCTCAATAGATACTAGAGAAGAGTGTTTATAGTTTTGCTTCAATTAGGTCTAAATCCACTGCTAATTATGCCAGCATCTTTTAATCCAAGGTTTAATACACTTTGCTTCTTCATTATGAATCTCAAAAGGGCACGTTGAGCCACAGCAAGTGTCAAAGGACCTTTAAAGATAAGTTGAATAAAGTAGAGCTCCATAAACACAGAATTTAGCTTTACAGTTATTTTAATCTCTTTTTCAGAGACAGCATTTGAACATAATTTGGGACTACTTTAGAGAGAGCAGATGTTCTTTCTGGGATTTAGTGGGAACATACAGCTCTTTCTCTCCTGAAGCTCCATAGTGACCGCTGTGTTTAATAGCATTAAAATTCAAATTAACTCCCACTTTAAACAAGGTACCACAACCTTTTTCCTGCTTACCAGAATGGCTTTTAGACACTTTCAGGAGCTGTTTAATGTGGATGACTGATGCTAGATTAACAGCATAGAGAAAATGAAGGTCCTTCCACTACAGAATAATGCATTGTTACTGCTCAACATTTCCACTGAACAGAAAATAAGAAATCTGTCTCCAGAGCATTTCAGATTTTGATCCCTCAGCAAAATCTGCCGTGCAAAGTAGTAGATTTTTGTTTGTGTTTAATCTAGTTCAATTTAGAAAATGAGCTTTGAGGAGACTTCAGAGAGAAATAGAAGGAATGCTTGATTTTGCTTCAATCTCAGCCCCTGTGTAAGGTTTTCTATCTCTATTCCCCTATTTCAGGGAATGTTGTGACGGTAAATGCCATTAAAAGGGTGAGATGCTCAAATGCCATGACAACGGGGTCTGGGTAATTAACTCAGACATTTTGAAGTTTGAAACAGCTGTTCACTAGAAACTACCACGTGTGAGGGGGAAAAAGCTCAAATTAGCCCATTCTGCCAAAGGCATCAGAAACATTCATTAGAAACACCACTGATGTTTCTAATAAAACTGTCAAGCAGCACACCTCTTTCCTGGCCTGGAGTTTTGCAGTGTGGTACAATTCTGCCATTTGCTGTGTGCCACTGAGCAAAGGGAACTGCCAGATGAGACTTTTTGGAATTTTTCATCAAAGGTCACAAAAAAGTAATCATTCTTTTTATTAGAAATTGTTCAGTTCCCTCTGTAAGCTGCATTTCAAAATCTTCAGCGGGTGGTTTAGGCAATTCTTTAATGGAAATAACCAGTGATTTGACTTTGTCATGCAGTGATTTACAAAACTTGTATGACTGGCTTTTCTAAGTCCATCACAGACACAAAGCCTCTGCTGTGGAGAAATTAAGGTCCTGAGAGGCTGGTGGTTTTGTTCAGTGGATGATCAGCCACTATTGCCTGTTTCTGTGGGCTCTTTGTGCTTGCTGATATTAGAGCTTCCAGAAAAGGCTTCCAAGGACCAAAAGTAAAGGTAGTTGCTTGTCTGCATTAAGGTTGTTCGGGAGCTTGTCTCTCTCCCTGGCAGGGCTTGTGGCGTCTGTTTAGCCCCGGAGACCCAAAGCCGTGGAGCGCTGCGCCCTGCCCGTGCTCTGCTTCTTCCTGGGACACAGTGTCCTGCCTGGCCAAAGAGCCCACGTCAAGGCTGTGGCCACCAAGCTTGCCAAGAGCCTCTACCAAGTGATGGGCTCCAGGCTGCAGCAGTATGCCACCAGCCAGCCTGGGCACGTGGCGAAAAACCTTGGGGACATTTTGGAGCTGAACGTAAGGTGAAGCTTACCCTACAGAGGTGAAAGCTTGTTTTAGTAGCATGGTAGCATATAATATTTTGATGTAGGCTTTAAAAAAAAATAAAATAGAATTTAAAATAAAAATTAAAAAATACTTCCTTTTATTTTGGTTTAGGTTTTACATCCTGAGCTTGTTCCCTAAGAAGCTTGTATAGATACCAAAAAATAAAAACCCATGTGTAGATGCTATTTGTAACTTTAAAAAGGAGAAGAATCTATTTGTATACATACTTACAAAGCAAAAGATGCACATTTATTTATACATATTTATTTACAAAGTAAAAGATAGGCTTTGGAAACATGGGGCCTTGATTTGGGAAGCAGAGAATGAGAGGCCAGGGCCTGCTAGCCCGGCAGACGTGTGGTGGGACTGTCAGAGGATGTGTGGCTCACTGCAGGTGCCAAGCTGCCAGCTGGCCCCTTTTTCCCTTTATAAGTTCCTGCTCGCTGCTGGTGCAGTGGCGGACACCTGAGATGGCCAGGTCAGGCTCTGGCCTCCAGTCCCATGCCAGCAGAAATCCCACCTGCACTGAAATTTCCTTCCCGTTTCAGGGAAGCTGAAGGGAAGCTGTGGGCAGGCATCGTGCAACAAGGTACAATTTTATTTTTTTTAATATATAAATTTTACAAAGGTCGTCTCTTCCATCTTTGGAGAAGCCATGGATTTGCCTTAGAGATGGACACTGCTGAAGCACTTCTGAGCCTGAGATTCAGGAGAGAGAGTGAGGAAGGGATATGCCAGTCCTTCATCATAGAGAAGTTTGGGAGCACAAGGGGAGAAATGATAAAAGGGAGGAGGGGCTGAAAGCAGCAGATGTTGGTGCAGCTGCATAATCGGATATGAACATGGAGCAGCCTGATCTGTGTTCATCTAATGCTCAATGTACTGGCAGAGTTTTGAGAGGTATTAAAATGGAAGTTCTGGGGAGAAGAAAAAATGGGACACTAATGGCATGAAACAGCTTTGACAGGTTCTTGACAGGTACAGGGACCTTGTATGAAGCTGGGAGGCCAAAGAATACTCCAGGGAGATGTGCCCATCACAGGGCTCTTATGTTTATTTCCTGCATTGTTTGGTACATCTAAAGCTATTCAGGGCTCCAACTTGCTAGATGCTATTGGTGCATTGGGTCACCTCTTAAGGAATCTTTTTTTAGTACAGTACTAAAGTTATTCAAGTATTTAGGAGACTCTTGAAAAAAATTGGGTTTTCTCTGCTGTTTTTTGTTAATTCCCAACTTTTGGTATCAGGGAGCACTTGGAGCACTCATCTCTGTGAAGTCTTGGCATGTGATCTAGGCCAGGGACCTGGCTCTGCAACACCAAGGTCTCTGGGAATCCTACAGAGGACTCCTGGTAGAAACCATAGTTCCTGTAGATCTGTTAGTGCATTTTGGAGTCAGCATCTTGAGAATTTTTCCTAACAGCTTACCAGAAAGGGAACAGCCTGGTAGTGTGCAGCTGTTTTGCGGGTGTGACAGGGCTCCACAAAGTACCTGTGTGCAACCAAACGCTCAGGGTGAAATGCTGAACAATGTTAGAACGTGGCTGAGTTTAAGTAGCAGATCTTGAACTGTGTCACTTCTTTAAGCACCTGCAGTTTCCCACTGCCCAAGAACAATTTGAAGAGACACTGGTTTTGTTGTTTTAGGAGTTGGCCTCTCTAGAGGGTCTCCTGGTTTTGCTGCTTGTACCTCAAAAGTAGTTGTTCCTTCTGTCTGCAGATCTCTCCCTCTGGAGCCCCAGAAATGCTGCTCTGCACGGGCTGCTTTTGCTGGGACGAATAAAAGCTCTTTGGTTTTACTCTCTCTTTGGCTGTGCTTGGGCCCTTAGGAATGTGGGGGGAAGTTTCTGCACTTGGGAGAAAAAAAGCAGCTTTTGTGCACATCTGAGGCCACCCAGAGCCTGTTTTTATGCATTTAGTTGTAGGGCTTGCAAAGTCAGTTCAGAAAGGAGGCTGAATGAACTGGGTTCTTAACTTCCTACTGGCCTCGACTGGTGCTTCCGTGCATACTGTTCCACACAGTCAGGAGGAGAAGAAAGCTTCCTGCCAGTACCTATTTTCTGTCTAGGTGCTTTACTTTAACTCTCCAGCTGAGACAGTTTCCCCATGAGTGCGACACTCCTACCACAGTGAGATCAAATTTAGCTGATAATGTGACTGTCTGCCCAGACAAGCAGAGGGGTCAATGGGTCAGGGTTAATTCAGCTCAGGTGAGCTCTCCTGCCATGTGGTTGCACAAATGCACATCCCCAAAGTTATTAAGAAGCTATGAAGGTTTTTGGAAGATGCAAACAAAAGGCAACGCAGTGTTGGACCTTCTTCCAGCACTGGTAAGAATTTAAATTTAATTAAATTTAATTTTACTAACTTACTTTTATAACCTTCTTACAGAAGTCTCACCAGAGAGGAGACTGCAAGCTCTACTTGCAGGGCCAGTTTAATTCATTTAATTATTGCATTTAATGCACAGTGCAGCTGCTAATCCATAGAAGTCAGTACAGCAAAAGAAATGTATGGCAATCTTGTACTTTGGTTTATTCCTACCCTGCATCCTGCCAGAGCCCCAAGGCAGACTTGGCTGTCTCAGATGGTTCCTCTTGCTTGCTGAAGGTGAGAGTTGTCATCAAGGGAAGGTGTGGGATAAAAGGTAACATGGCTTCTACCATAAGGGATTGAAAAAAGCTTATGTTCCCCTACAGAGCAGAAGGAAAGTGTGGTCTTGTGCTATCTCCTTGTGCAGGGGGGCATTAGAGCTCTGAATTTTCAGTAACAGAGTGACTGGTGCTGTGTGCTCTGAATCCAGTCTGCAAAACTCATCATTTCCTGGAGTGGGCATTTCCTTCTTGCCAAGAGTAAAAGCACATGGCTGGTGGAATGGATCATCTACTCTTCAGAGAAAATGTCCCTGTGGGAATGCACCACAAACCCCTGCAGGAATGTAGATGCATGACAGTGCCAAGAAGACTTTGGGTATGGAGATGGTATGGAAAAATGAAAGGCAAATAGGGAGAGAGGCCTAGGAAGGAAGGATTGATCTTAAGTATGGTGTGGAGGCTGAAAGGTCCTGCTGTAAATAGTGTCAGTACTGTTGTGAGAGGGGGAGCAGAGGATTGAAGAGTGCACCTGAAGGGAGCTGTTTCTGCAGAGATGCAGCTGGGTCAAGGTGTGTAATAAGCTGATTCTGGCAGAATTTTCTCTTGCCAATGTTAAAGGTGGGCTTGTCCAAGAGTGCATTTATTTGGCTTTTGAGTCGACAAAAGCCAAATATGATCCTTTGGTTCCCCCTACTGGACTTGGGATAGACTACCACAGAATTTTTGGACCTTTCCCCCCCCCCACTTTCTTTTTCCTCCGTCTTATGACTCCCTGATCTGATATGGAATTCTATACAAGGGGGAGGACTTCCCGGTTGTTTCTCTTTCCGCTTCGGGACTCGGAGCAGGGCACACCGAGAGACCCACAGCTGCGGGGCAAGCTGTCCCCGCGACCTTCCCGGGACAATCCGGAGCCGGAGGGGGGCTGCGGAAAGCCCGGGCGCAGAGCCCGCCGCGCCGGACCGCCAGACAGGGTTGT